>NC_034599.1:43169934-43185460 GCF_900095145.1 Mus pahari | reverse complement strand
CACACACACACACACACACACACACACACACACACACAGCATAAAATAAAAAAATAAGAAAATAAAATGAAATGGAAGATAGTGAATCCCTAACCCTTTTGATCCTGATCCAGTGTCCCCCACCACTTTCTTTAGTAGCTGTCTTATTCAGGGTTTCTATTCCTGCACAGAACATCATAACCAAGAAGGAAGTTGGGGAGGAAAGAGTTTATACAGCTTACACTTCCACATTGCTGTTCATCACCAAAGGAAGTCAGGACTGTAACTCAAGCAGGTCCGGAAGCAGGAGCTGATGCAGAGACCATGGAGGGATGTTCCTTACTGGCTTGCTTCCCCTGGCTTGCTCAGCTTGCTCTCTTATAGAACCCAAGATTATCAGCCCAGGGATGGCACCACCCACAATGGGTCCTCCCACCTTTGATCACTAATTGAGAAAATGCCTTACAGCTGGATCTCATGGAGGCCTTTCCTCAAGGGAGGCTCCTTTCTCTGTGATAACTTTAGCCTGTGTTACGTTGACACACAGAACCAGCCAGTACAGTAGCAATCTCTGTCTCTCTGGAGATAGGGTGGGACTACCAATCATAGTACCCTAAGCAAGTTAGTGTGTCCTGCCTGATGAGAGGCAGTTCTGTGTGGAAGCGCCACTTCCTGCTGTTACTAGTCCTATAACCAGGACTCTAGACACGTGCCACACATAGATGTGCATCTCATGTTCTCCCAATGCTTGCTCAGGCTATTGACTCCAAGGTATCCATGGAGAATCTCAGACCCAGGCCCGGAAGCACATTGTTGCCTCCTTTCCACAACCTGCTGTGCTCCAGCACAGGTAGCCGATCCAGCCCCCGACTGCATGTCTGCAGTCCAGTCTGTGACTCTAGCTCATTGTCCTCGTGTTGTCAATATGTATGAGGGAAGGGCAGGTCTCCAACACATACTGCTGGCCCTGGCCAGGCTCAGCAGCATTGTGCACCCATGGGAGAACCTCCTCCTGCTTCTTTAAGAGGATCCCTTAGGTTTCTTTCTTTCTTCCTTCCTTCCTTCCTTCCTTCCTTTCTTTCTTTCTTTCTTTCTTTCTTTCTTTCTTTCTTTCTTTCTTTCTTTCTTTCTTTCTTTCTTTCTTTCTTTCTTTCTTTCTTTCTTTCTTTCCTCTTCCTCTTGATTCTTCCTCATGTAAGAAATGGAGCCTATTGGCTTTTAATCTTCACTTGTCTTTCACTTAGAAACACAGGGAAACTTCTAATCCATCATTTTACTTGAAACTCTCCTAGAAGAGAAGTTTCGAAGCTAAGATGCAACAAGACAGAAGGTGGTATTTTTATAATTTATGAGTTAAGAGAAGTCTCCAGTTAACAGGACCCATCAAGAACAGAGATGAGAACCCAAGAGAAGAGCATGGGGTGAAAGACTTGACAGATCACTTCGCCCAGGGCAGCTAACTGATACAATTACTATGGAGGAGGGAGATATGACAATATCTAGGACATCTAAAAAGTATAATCTCCAAAATGAAGCAATTCGTTGTCTACCTATAAACTATGAAGGTGTTGTCATTGGTACACCAGTACTTATGACATAGAAAGATTAGGGAAAATTCAGTGTCCACCCAATACAAGACGAAATAAAGATACAGTAATGGAGTCACACAAATTGAGGACATTCAAAAAGTTATAGTTATGCATACATATATGTGGAGAGGCACATATATGTACCTATGTATGTATATATATATATATATATACATATACATATATGTATGTATATATGTATATGTGTGTATTTGTATATGTATATACATAGACTAGATATGTATGTGTATTGAAGTCAACAGAAGTTAAAAGCATAAAACAGATACATATAATGTTAAAGATGTTAAATGTTACAGATACTAAAAACACAAAGCAACCTCTACCTATATGCTCTACAACTGAGCTATACCCACAGCACATGTGAGTGTGTATGTGTGTGTACACATGTATGTGTATGCGTGTGATTGGATTGTGTATATGTGTGTATGTGTGTGTATATGTATGTACATATATGTGTGTATGTATGTATATGTATGTGTACACAGATGTGTATATGTGTGTGTATGTATGTGTATATATATGAATGTGTATATCTGTGTGTGTCTGTGTATCTCTCTGTATGTCTGTGTGTATGTGTGTGTGTGTATGTACATAAAAACAAGGGCTAGAGGAATATAGAGAAAATACACTAAAGTTATTTTCTCTGAAAATGATAACAGGGAATTAAACCAAGATGAGAAAAAAAAGATACTTTGGTGTTTTTTTTTTATTATTGTTTTATCCCTTTTGTTTAAAAAAAACCTTGAAGTAAATATATTTTAAAATCTCGGTGATGAGACACAGCCAGCGACTAGCCTTATTTTCTGAGAATTAAAATGTTTACTAGTTTAAAACCTTTGACACAGGAGGTGGAGGAAGGAGGATTAGAAGTTTAAGGTCATGATCAGTTACATGAACAGCCTGGGCTACATGAGATCCTGGAGAGAGAGAGAGAGAGAGAGAGAGAGAGAGAGAGAGAGAGAGAGAGAGAGAGAGAGAGAGGAAACAATAGCTTGTCGCTTGTCGTTACTGCAGAGGTGGGTTACTTGTTCGAGGGTGCTCATCCCCATTCCTTCTCTTTTCCATTCTCAGATAAGATACTTTCACGCCTGCTCGGGTGTGATCTAGCCAGAAGGTACCTAACATGTGGACGCTGAGCTTTCAAATTTCAAGTTTCCAAAACAAATGGTCCAAGTAAGCTTCTGTTGTTTGTAAATTATCCAGCCTCTAGCATTCTATTAGAGTATCCTGAAACAGCTCAAGATACCTTTCTGTTAGTAAAGGGTATACTTTTATAGCAAAGACTGCTGGTTTCAAAAACATGCGACATTCGGGCTAGCCTGGTGACTGTAGTTCAGTGTGTCAGAGGAAGGTAGAAATAAAGTAACTGGTAGGTCTGGATGAAGCAGCCCCACTCTGTAAGCACAGAGTCATCTTCTGGAACCAGCCTGTTAGTCCCCTGTCTACTAACTTCACACTGCTAAATCATTGTGTCATGCCCCATTCTCCTGCTAGAATTAGCTCTTGAAATGCTGCCCTAAAAAAGAGCAACAGTGGGAAGCACTTGCATAAGCTTAAAAAATGGTGCTGCAAGAGCCACATTTTCCTGCATCAATGGGAGCTACCCACCCCTTATCAAAAAAGCCTCTCATTGTAGTAGATAGAAACCAACACAGAAAACCACAAGTGGATGCAATGCAGAACAGACTGTGGGAAGCCAGGTCCAACAGATACATCTCCATCACTGCTCTTTTATCTATGGCTCAGTCAGCATCATGTAAGAAAGGGTGGGAAGAATGTAAGAGCCAGGATATCAAAAAGTGTATGTCCAGGAAATGACTGCATAAACAATACCAGAACAATGATAAGTATCAGTGGAAATGTAAATGTGGAGGGGAGAGTTTCACAGGTCCCACCCCAGACAAAGAACAGCAGGCAACTGAAGACTGCTGAGAGAAGACCTTACCTCTCCCAGGATTGAACCCCATTAATGTTTCCCCAGTGCAGAGTGATTAGCCTTGTAAATAGCACACACTAGCACACTAGCAACAAAAATAGTCTCAGCAGATTGTGCACACACACACACACATGAATTGGGGGAATTCATGGGAAGGGTTTGAGGGAAGATAACTGGAAGAAGCTGGAGAGAGGAAAGGGCAGTGGGGAAGGTGTCATAATTCTATTTCAATTAAAATATTTTTAAATTGTATCAATCATAAGGTTCACCAAATTGAGAGAGCTATACAGAAACAAAGGCTAGTTTGAATTCAGAAAGGGGGAAATTAACAATGATTACATTAAATTAAACAATTTAAATCTTGAACTATTTCAGCACTTCTTTTTTATTATTAAGTTTATTTATTTCCTTTACAACCCAGTATCAGCAGTTCCTCACCTCCTAGTACCCCCTCATGCATGTACTCCCTCCCCTCATCCTCCCTTCCTCTTCTCTCTTGAGAATGGGAATCCCCCTTCTAGAATGTTAATACCCTCCCAATCCCCCCCAATTCCCCCCCCCACACACACACACATCAAGTCACTGCAGGGGACTAGTCACATCAGACCAAAGCTGTCTATTTAGGAACACAGGATCCACAGACAGGCAGGCAGGCAACAGGCTCAGGGACAGACCCTGCTCCAGTTGTTTGGGGGACTCCCCATGAAGACCAACCTGCTCATCTGCTTCATAGGTGCAGGGGATCTAAGTCCAGCCCAGCTTGCCCTTTGGTTGGTGATTCAGTCTCTGGGAGACCCCAAGGTCCAGGTAAGTAACTCTGTCGGTCTTCCTGTGGAGTGCCTGTCCTCTTCGGGTCCTTCAATCATTCTCCCAACTCTCCCACAAGACTCCTCAAGCTCCATCTAATGTTTGCGTGTGAGTCTCTTTCCATTGGCTGCTGGTGAGCCTTTCAGAGGGCAGTTATGCTAGGTTCCTGACTGCAAGCATAATGGAGTATCATTGATAGTGTCAGGGATTAGTGTTCACCTATGGGATGGGTCTCAAGTTGGTGCAGTCATTGGTTGGCCATTTCCTCAGTCTCTATCTTTGTCCCTGTATATCTTGTAGGCAGGACACACATTTTAGGTCAGAGGTTTTGTGGGGAGTTACTGTCCTTATCCTTCCACTGGGAGTCCTACCTGGCCACAGAAGTGGTCACTTCAGGATCCACATCCCCTAGTGCTAGGAGTCTCAGCTAAAGTCACCCCCATAGACCCTCTAGCTTCTCTCCCCATCCCAGATCTCTGGTATGTCCTAGAGATTGCCCCTTCAGCCAATCTCCCTTCTCTCTCCCCTGTTCTCCCTAATATAATCCCTGATCCCTGCCCACTTCTCTCCCCTCCCCCTTTTTTACTCAGTTCCCTACTTCCATCAATCTCTGGTATCTCAGAAGTTCTTGTAGTTTACTTCCTATGACATGCCTATTTATATAGGATACGTGACATACACTTTGTGGTTAACTCTAATTACCAACTTGCCATAGCCTGGAATGTCAGTGAGGAACTGTATATATTGGGTTGGTTTGTGGACATGTCAATGGGGGGGGTATCTTAATTAAGTTTATTAATGTAGGAAGACCCAGCCCATTGTGGGTGGCACCATTCTCTATACAGAAGGCCCTGAATTGTATAAGAGTAGAGAGATCAAATAAGCACAAGGAAGCAGGAAAATGAGCATGTGTGCCATTCATTTTTCTTTGCTCTTGACCAAGGAAGTGATATGACTATCTGTTTAAAGCCTTGACTTTTCCACAATGATTGACAATAACCAGGTGTTATAAACTAAAACAAGTCCTTTTGTCCCCTATGTAGAATTTTGTCCGGGTATTTTATTATAGTAACAGAAATATGACACTAGAAATGCATACCTGTGTGTAAACCCCAGAGTACCACCTCAGGTGTCATCTTCAGAAATAGCATCCCCATTCTTTAAGACAGGGATCTCATTGGTCTGCCACTTACCAATCAGGCCAAACTGGCGGGCCAGTGGGTCCCAGAGAACCTCCTGTCTCTGCCTTCCCAGTGTGTGCTTTACTACCACACCTGGCTTTTGATGTGGGAGCTGGGGATTAAACTCCAATTTCTACTCTTGTGAGGCAAAGTCTTTGTTAGCAGATCTATTTTCCTGGACCCTAGAATTTTCTTTATTGGAAGAAAATTTGATTATTAATTCAGGCTCCTTACTCAGTATTGGTCCATTAGAAATCATCATCATCATCATCATCATCATCATCATCATCTTGATTCAGTCTCCTTACTCACTATTGGTCCAATAGAAGTTTTTTTGTGACGATGTCATGACTAATTGTATGTTTCCAAAACTTTACTCATCTCATCTGGTTCCTTAAATTATTTGGAATATAGTTGTGAGCCCACACTTGATCCTAGTGGTCTCTTGCTACCCCTTACATTCCTGCAGCCTGGAGAACAATCCGCCTGTTTTCATTTATAACTGTGTTTTAATTACCCACTCCTCGTCATCAGCGCAGCCAAAGGTTTTGTTTCTCCAGAGCATCATCAGCTTCTTAGAACCTTTCTACTGTTTTCTATTCTCTGGTTCATGATCTTCTGGTCCATACCGTCGGCTCTCTTCTGCTGCCTCTGGGTTTGCCAGACCTTCTTTTACTTCCTTGACTATAAAGTCAGGTTGTTTGAGATCTGATTTTCTTTTCTTACCCTCAATGTTGTCAGGGGTAGTATAAATGTTCCTCTTAAACTTTATATGTCCATAAGTCTTGGGATATTGTATTCATTTTTGTTTGTCTTGTGCCTTAATTTCCCTTTTGATTCTTTGACTGATCCATTTTTGATAAGTACTGTATCATTTCAAATGTTTATGAACTTCCTGCTTTTTCTGCATTGCTTTCTAGTCTAACACCCTTGTGCTTAGAAGACCCGGCTGATGTTGTTGGAGTCTCCTTGAATGTGTTCAGCTTTGTTCGCTGCCTCCACACGTGATCTAATCTGGGGAACATTCTATTTGTGTTTGACAAGAATGAGTATTTTGCAGTTGTTTAATATATTTCAATTGTTCAACAAGTCAACCAAAACATTGTTTTCTCAGAAATAAAGGTTCTCAAACAAGACTTTCCTCTGTATATGTTCAGCTTTGAAGAAATACATCATCTTTGTGCTATATAAATTGTCCTGGAACATCAAAATTGATCAATAACTTTATCTAATTCACTTTATGAGGCTTTTGAGGGACAACTGGCATACTGCATGTTGGCAGTGACTTTCGTTTATGGGTAGAAATCGAGTTTCTGAACTAAATTTTTGTCATCTCAATTTTCTGCCACCCACATAGCTTCTCAAAATGAGATAGCTATAACTGACCGCACATTTGATAATCATCTTTCTTTTTATTTTTAAATCCATAGCTGATTGTTTTAGAAAAATCGGTGACTTCTCAATTTCCTCCAATAGATATCCAGGTTGAGGCCATATAAACTTTAAATAAATTGCGGTGTTCAGAGGAAATTTCCAAATGACACATCAAAAAATGGGTCAGACATAGGTAATGATCATAGTCAAAGAAAAAGGCTATCAACTTGAGAGGCAGGAGACACAGGAGGAATTTGACAAAGAAGGATAGATGGGAGGGGCTGGATGAAAGAGAGATGGAGAAAGTGATGTCATTCTGTTTCAATTAGAAATCATGAGGTTCACCATGCTGAAAGAGCTGGACAGAAACAGTTACACACACACACACACACACACACACACACACACACACACACACACTCACATACAGAGAGAGAGAGAGAGAGAGAGAGAGAGAGAGAGAGAGAGAGAGAAAACAGAGAGAGAAGATGGAGATAGATAGATAGATAGATAGATAGATAGATAGATAGATAGATAGAGAAAGAATTCTATGCCAAAATATTTTCACTTATTAATTCAACCAAGTACTCAAATACTTAAAGAAATTAATACAACTTCTCAAAAATTTCCAGCATAGATAAAAAAGAAAAACCCAACTAACAAACTGAATTCAACAGAACATTAAAAGTATCGTTCAAGACTCAGCAGGTAAAGACACTCACTGCTAAGTCAATAACTCAAGTCCAATTCCAGAAACACACAGTAGATGAGAAAGTTATTCTCTCCAGTTTCTTGCTACCTTCACATGGTCATGGTGGCATGTATACACACACACACACACACACACACACACACACACACACACACACAATAAATATAAAGAAAAGAAGCAGAGAAAAAGGAAAGGGAGAAAAAAGCAGCACTTGCCACGATCAAGGAGGGGTTTGCCTCCGGAATACAGCAATGGTTCAATATATATGATAAACCCACAGCAGACACCATTTTCCTTGCTGACAAGCTGAAAGTGCTTCTCTAAGATGGGGAATGCTCTCCCTGCTTCTACTTAAAGCGATACTGGATGTCCTAGGCAGAGCAGTTGGCAAGAAAAGAGAAAAGTTTACCCAGATCCAGAAAGAAGCAGCAGCAGTGTGTTCTTTACAGCCAACTGGTAGAAAACTCTAAAACAGTGGTTCTCAACATAGCTAACGCTGCGAGCCTTTAGTACAGTTACTCACCTTGTAGTGATACCCGACAATAAAATTATTTCATTGCTACTCTATAACTGCAAATTTGCTACTGTTATGAATAGTAATGTAAATATATGATATGCAGGATATCTGATATGTGGCTCCCAAGGGGCTGAGACCCACATCTCTAAAAGCTCCATCCAAAAAGAACATAAAGAGTGTCGCTGATGAACCTTTTCAGTAAAGTTGAAAGATAGAAAGTAAGGCACTAAGATCAACTCTGTACACCAATGAGCTATTCAAAGGTAAGCTCCAAAGGCAATCTCAGTTACAATTTCATTATCGGGGATAAAATATTTATAAATAAGTGTAACCAAAGATGTGAAAGACATGAATGCTGAAAAATCACAAAACTGGAGATAGAAAATGGAAGGCTTTTCTGTGTTCCTGGACTGCTAGAATTAATATTGTTGAAATATTAACGAGCGTTGTAGATTTAAAGCAATTCCAATGAAAAGGGCAATATTTTTTTTCCAGAAATATAAAAACCAATTTTGGGCTAAGGAGATAGTTCCACAGCTAAGGGCTTGCTGTGCAAGCATGGCAACCTGAGTTCAGATCCCAGTCCCCATAAACCCCTACACTACCAGCAGTTGCAGAGTGGAGACACAGATCCTAGAGGCCTCGCTGGCCAGCCAGTCCATCCGTGAGGAGCTTTAAGATCTATGAAAGACGGAGTACCAAAAACTAATGATAATATGGTGGACAAAATAGACATCTATGTTGACCTTTGGATGAGGGCTGACCTCTGCCCTCTACATGCACCTGCACACATATTCTCACATACATGCATACAAAAAGAATAAAAATTTTGACACTTGTTTGATATTCATAAAGATGACAAGATAGCTAAGCAAACTTTAATAATAACAAAAATGGAACCATCACACTCTGGTTTTAAACTATATTGTAAATCTGTATTATTCAACACAACATAGCTATGTCATTAAAAAGGAGCCATAGACATGAGGGACTTGAATGGAGAGACCAGAAGCAAACCCACATACACACTCTTGACATTTGCCTGAGAGTACTGGGAATTAAAAAGGAGAGGGCAGGCTCTTCAAACCTTCTTATAAGTAAAGGAGTGAAGGTGCCATACTCCACTCGGTGAAAACAACTCAAAGTGGTTCTGGCGTACTCTGCTCACAGAAAATAACTCCCAGAAAAACAAACAACACAACACAACACAAAACAAAACAAAATAGCCCTTCTCAAAACTCCTAAAAAATATGATAAGAACTCTTAAAATTTGTTCTTAGAATGCTGTTTCTTTTAATGCTACCAAGAATGCACCAATAAAAGCAAAAACCAACCTGTGGGCACATTAAACCAAAGAGCAAACACATCTCTAAGATAACACATAAGAGGCTAATATTAGAAAGAGTTTGTTCAACATAGCTGAATTATTCAAATCTTTTTAGGCCAAAGGCCTAAACAGATATTTTTCTAAAGAAGAGAGTCAAAAGTCAACAGAGTCTAGAAAGGTACTTAATATCATCAACGAAAGGAATTCAAATCAAATGGCAGTAAGTATCATTCCATGCTTGCAAAGACACAGAGAGGAGCTCTGGGCACTTGGATGCTCTTGGCAGGAATAGAAACTGGTGAGACCATTATGAAAAACTGGAAGTACTTTGAAAAATTAAAAATAGAATAGCCATATGGTCCACCCACCTAGCTTCTGAGTGTATATTCAAAGGAAATGAAACCAATATCTTGATGACATGCCTGTACTTCATGTTCATTGCACCATCGTGCACAGTAGCCTAAACACAGTTGAAGAATGAATGAACACATAAAGAAAACAGAAAATGTGGATAAAGAAACTTTGCTCAGTGGAAGACTTTCACCCTTGAAAATAAGGCAATGCCTCCATCTGGACAAACTGAATGAACCTAGAAGGCATTATGACAATGAAAAGGCCAGAAAAAGCTGGAATGAAACTATGATCCTACTTACATAAGAAATCTAAAGAGTTGGGTGGACAGACACTGATAGTAGAATGGTGGATTGGAAAAAAAAATGGGAGAGGTGGATTAAAGATACAACTATTTCTAGGATAACATGATAATTCTACTGAATAATACTTGAAATTTTCCAAAAGGCAGAATTGTGACTTCAGGACAAAATTAAAAGCAACAAAGTCCTATGAGGCAGTACAAGGTAGACTACCTTGACTGTGGTCATTGCTTCTCAGTAGATACGTATACCAAATGTAATGGTCAGTGTCAACAGTCACTATGACATGGACATATCTGTGGAAGATTATGTTTACTATATTAACTGAAGTGAGACAATCCATTCACTATGGGTGGCACCATTCCCTAGAAAGAGAACTGAGATGTAGCATGCATTCATTACTCTGTGTCCATGGCTTTATGACTAGGGATGTGGTGTGAGCAGCTCTTCCAAGATCCTGTAAACTTAATGTCACTGCTAGGATGGTCGGAACCCTTGGACTGTGATCCAGAATAAGCCATTCACCTTCAAACTGATCTTCTCAGAGTATTTTCTCATAGAAACAGGAAAAATATCAACACAGGGAAAACCACAATCTTAAGTAAATTATATCTTAATAAAGCTGAGGAAAAAACAATAAATGTCTATTATGCTGAATAGTTATGAAAATAACTACTCATAATTTAAATTTCCTCATGGATTTAAATTAGAGAGGATGTAGCTTTAAATTATATGTTTAAACAGTTTTGATGCTTATGGAATATTCTTATATAATTAATTCTCTGTTCCTGAATTTTTACGTTTGTTCATTTTAAACAAATAAGAAATATCTTAAAGTAGTTTTTTCTGATAAAGGTATGCCTGATAGTACGTCTAATGATTGTAGAGGTTATAAGTATGTAAGACATGTTTTATATGCTTTATATGATCAATATTTTAAAACTAAACTAGTTTTTAAAGTATTTATTTACTAAGTGTGTGTGTTCACCTTTTCCATGTCACACATGTGGAAATTAAGAAAAATTGTGGGGAGTCAGTTCTCTGCTTCTGTCACAAGGGTCTCCAGGGTCAAACCTGGGTCATCATGATTAACAAGAAGTACCTTTACCCAGTGAGGCATCTTACCAGCCCCACCATTCCTTTTAGGCTATAAAAACAAATCTTCATGACATTGGAGCTCCACATAAGGCCCTACTAATTATTGCCTCAACTTTTTGCAATCTGTAAGCCCTCAAACAACACATGTAGCTTATAGCCTGAGTGGGCAACATTTTCAGTGAAGGAAGTGACACTAAAAACATTTAATATTTAGCATTGTTGAAAATAAGTCAAAGATAAGCAGCATCCCCATCCCCACCCCCATCCCCACCCTTACCCCAACCCCATCCTCTCCCCCATCCCCATCCCCATCCCCATCCCCATCCCCATCCCCATCCCCATTCCCATCCCCTTTGGTAGTGAACTTCCCTTCTGTTGGCCATGACTGTTTTGTTTTGTAGTGAGGTTGCAGAGTCAGTGAGAGCAGCATGCATTCCATTATTATTTTCTGTGACAGCATGAGGCCTTGGGACCTGCACAATCAGATTCTTTATTTCTGCCAAGCCTTCTTCTGTATCATCTTATTTCTATTCTGTTGAACTTGATGCTGATTATACCTGGAAAGTGTAAATGTATCTTTTATTTCTTTGATATAATTGTCATCTTGGAGACTTACTGCTGAATAAGTTCAACCTTTCCAGTTCTTTCTGATCTTTGGCTGGCTGGTTCAACTCAGCTGTTCTGGCCCAAACTCCTCTCCAAACTCATTGATTCGATCTGGTTTCTCTTAGCTTCTTACTGAATTGTTCTACTTGGCATCACACTAACTCTGGCAATATGTTCTAATCTTCTGGCTTCTTCCTGTTCTCTGCCTTCAACTGCCCCTGCTGACCTGCACTGAACTGCATGAACTCATGAATGAACTCCACTGCACTGCATTGCACTGAGTCCCTACTGACTGACTTGGACTTTTTCTCCCTGTACTGCTCTTAAATAACTTCTGTTTCCTGTTCTGTTCTTGGGGAAATGGGACACTATGTATCTATCCTATTTCTGACTCATTCTGTCAAATCTTTCTCTGATTCATCACTTTGTCTGCCCCTCAATTAGATGTCACTCACTTTCAAACATTAGGTGCTTCCTTCTACAAACTAATTTTACCTTAAAGGTGTGTACTAAAGGCATGTCTGTATTCCAGTCAGAGAGATTATGGATATGTGGTGTGTATGCATTCCAGCCAAATCACATAGACATGACCCCTTGCTAGAGCAGCCAAGTTGCTAAATTCAAATTCCTCCACAGGGCAGCACAAGAAGATTCCCTATTCTCTGTTTCCTTGTTGACACAATTCTCTTAGGATGGCTCTGCTATGGAGGAGAATCTTTAGATTTTTTTTTCAAGCATTGTTGTTTTTTTTTTTTTTNTTATTATTTTCTTTATTTACATTTCAAATGCTATCCCGAAAGATTCCCATACCCCTCCCCCCACCTCTGTTCCCCCACCCACCCACTCCCACCACTTGGCCCCGGCCTTGCCCTGTGCTAGGTCATATGGAGTTTGGGAGACCAAGGAGCCTCTATTCCCACTGTTGGCCGATTAGGTCATCTTCTGCTACAAATGCAGCTAGAAACACAAACCCAGGGGGTACTAGTTAGTTCCTGTTGTTGTTCCACCTACAGGGTTGCAGCCCCCTTCAGGTACTTGGGTACTTTCTCTAGTACCTGCATTGGGGCCCCTGTGTTCCATCCAGTAGCTGGCTGTGATCATCCATTTCGGTGTTTACCAGGCACTGGCGTAGCCTCACAAGAGGCCACAATATCAGGGACCCTTCAGCAGTATCTTGCCGGCATGAGCATGAGCATTAGTATCTAGGTTTGGTGGCTGATGATGGGATGGACTCCGAATGGGGTCCTCTCTGGATAGTCCATCCCTTCATCCCAGCTCCAAACTTTGTCGCTGTACCTATAATTTTTCATGGGAGTTATGTTCCTCATTCTAAGGAGGAATGAAGTATCCACAAATGTTCATCCTTCTTGATTTTCTTCTGTTTTCCATAATGTGTCTTGGATATTCCAGGTTTCTGGGCTAATATCCGCTTATCAGTGAGTACATATCTAGTGACTTCTTTTGTGATTGGGTTACCTCACTAAGGATGATATCCTCCAAATACATCCATTTGCCCAAGAATTTCATAAATTCATTGTTTTTTATGGCTGAGTAGTACTCCATTGTGTAAATGTACCACAGTTTCTGTATCCATTCCTCTATTGAGGGACATCTGGGTTCTTTCCAGCTTCTGGCTATTATAAATAAGGCTGCTATGAACATAGTGGAGCATGTGTCCTTATTACCAGTTGGAAGATCTTCTGGGTATATGCCCAGAAGAGGTATAGCAGGATCCTCCGGTAGTACTATGTCTAATTTTCTGAGGAACCGCCAGACTGATTTCCAGAGTGGTTGAACAAGCTTGCAATCCCACCAGCAATGGAGGAGTGTTCCTATTTCTCCACAGCCTCGCCAGCATCTGTTGTCACCTGAATCTTTAATCTTGGCCATTCTGACTGGTGTGAGATGGAATCTCAGGGTTGTTTTGATTTGCATTTCCCTGATGGCTAAGGATGTTGAACATTTTTTCAGGTGTTTCTCAACCATTCGATATTCCTCAGTTGAGAGTTCTTTATTTAGCTCTGTACCCCATTTTTTAATGGGATTTTTTGAGTTTTTGGAGTCCAGTTTCTTGAGCTCTTTGTATATATTAGATATAAGACCTCTATCAGATTTAGGATTGGTAAAAATCCTTTCCCAATCTGTTGGTGGCCTTTTTGTCTTGTTGACAGTGTCTTTTGCCTTACAAAAGCTTTGCAGTTTTATGAGGTCCCATTTGTCAATTCTTGATTTTACAGCACAAGCCATTGGTGTTCTGTTGAGGAATTTTTTCCCTGTGCCCATATCTTCGAGGTTTTTCCCCACTTTCTCCTCTATCAATTTCAGTGTCTCTGGTTTTATGTGGAGGTCTTTGATCCACTTAGACTTGAGCTTTGTACAGGGAGATAAGAATGGATCGATTCTCATTCTTCTACATGATAGCCTCCAGTTGTGCCAGCACCATTTGTTGAAAATGCTATCTTTTTTCCACTGGATGGTTTTAGCTCCCTTGTCAAAGATCAAGTGACCATAGGTGTGTGGATTCATTTCTGGTGTTTTTATTTCCACCAAGTCAGCTAAGCTTCTTATTGCTTCCCAGGTGGGTTCTGATTCTTCTATTGGGATTCTACTATTCTTAATTATTCTAGAATCCTCCCTTACCCCAGAAGCTTCCTTTTGGCAGCATACTTGTCTTTTTTAATTCCTGTGGTAAAAATACCCTGACAAAAGCAACTTAATGGAGAACTGATTTTATTTTGACTCACATTTTCGAGATATAAAGCATCATTATGGGAAATTCAAGGCAGCGGGAGCATGAAGCAGAGTGGTCACATGGCTTCCACACTCAGGAAGCAGAAAACAATGAATGAAAGCTGTTGCTCAGCTCCCTTTCTTCATCCAGACAGTCAGAATCTCCTGTGTAGGGAATAGTCCTGCCCCCAGTTAAGATGAGTCTATCAGTTAACATAATGGAGATAACTATTTAGAGGCAAGCCCAGCAGCCCATCTCTCAGGTGATTATAGATCCTGTCTTGCTGGCAATCGCTTTAACAATACTTAGTTTACCCTCTCACTCAAACTTGATCTTTCACAGTGACTTTCTGGCTCTACTTCAAGGAGACTGTGCTCTTGACATTCCACTGAATACAATGAACATCTTGAGATGTTCTGGGTGTCAAACAATCAAAAGAGCAAATTACAGCTGGATGGTGATACACAACTGTAATCTCACAACTCAGGAGGCAGAGACAGGAGGAGAAGGAATTCAAGGTCAGCCCAAGCTAATTAGTATATTCAAAACCAGCATTTGGCTTCGTGAACCTCTTATCTCAAATACAAGTAACTAAAATAAAAATACTGATTTACACTGTCGCAAATCAGTTCATAAACATTTTGAAGAAAGCTCAACTCCAAATTGCCATCATTCTCTTACTTGCCTCCTTACATGGCAGCTTCCCTAGCCTGCCCCAAAGATGGCTTCCAAAAGCAACCAGAGCTACACAACCCATTCTATGCACCCACAGAGAGAATATCACCTATAAATCTTGAACAAGAACACTAAGCTTCACTCTTATTGGCCCACTTCTGAGCCAATCCCCTTAACCCAGAAAGTCTATGCACAGGTGGGTTGAAGTGCTTTAACATAATCACTATGTGATGGGGTGGGAAGGATGGCATCATGGGCTGTTACAGGTGAGGAGGGGAGGAGAGGGGAAGGGGAGGAGAGGGGAAGGGGAAGGGGGAGGA
>NC_034599.1:43160876-43169659 GCF_900095145.1 Mus pahari | reverse complement strand
TCGTAATCATTCAACCACAATGTTCTCTGTTATTTACCCTGATCTGACAGAGTTTTACATGTGTAAGGCTGGACTGATGTAATATTCTAAGAAAGGAGAGGGAGGAGAGGAGAGGAGAGGAGAGGAGAGGAGAGGAGAGGAAAGGAAAGGAAAAATGAAAGAGAAAAGGAAAGGGAAAAGGAAAGGAAAGGAAACCTATCTACAAAAGTTCTCTATCACAGTTCCAGAATCTGGGCCGTTGTTCTTGTTGCTGGTGACACTTTAACCCCACCCACTATCCCCCTACATTAAGAAACAACTACTTTAATACTTCATCCACGGGGCAGCCAGAGCACGCTTCTGAAACACCCACTGCATTTGGAACAGTGGTTATCAACCTATGGGTCACAACTCCACTCAGGCCATATATCAGGTATCCTGCATACCAGCTATTGACATTATGATTCATAACAGTAGCAAAATTATAGTTATGAAGTAGCAATGAGATAATTTTATGGCTGGGGGGGTCACTGTAACGTGAAGAACTGTATTAAAGGGTCACAGCATTAGGAAGGTTGAGAACCACTGATTTAGAATAAAATACAAACTATTAACTATGATCTAAGTGACACCACACAAAATGGACCATAGCTTATGATGCTCTAGACACAATGGCTCCTTTGGTGGTAGTTGTTTTGTTTTATTGAGATGGAATTTCATCCTGCCGCCCAGGGTGACCAACGAGTAGAGCTCCTTGACCAGAGGGTGCTGGGTTCACACACCCAGACTCACATTTGTTTCCCTTTTTGGTGTCAACCTGCTTTTTAACTTCAGTTAAGCTTTGCCCTAGCCATCCCTCATGTCTTGTGGGCCCATCTAAGAGAAGGCTAGGATGTTTTGTGTCTACTCAGGATGAGTTCATGCTACTCACATATCGAATCAATCTATAGTCATATTCTCCATGTGCAATTTGTTGCTAGCTAAAATTATCTTGCTAATTTACATAGGTTATTATCTGTCTATTTACCAGAATGTTGTAGAAACTTCAGGAGAGCAAGAGATCTGAGAGTCATATTTACTATTGTATTCCCAGAACACTGGGTGAGGGCTTGGCACTCATTAGTCGCTCTGTAAGCGTCTTTTGGAGAAGGAATGGAGAGCTGAGCACACATCCCATAGATAGAGTAGCATCCACCACTCCTGAAGAATAAGGACTAGAGATGGGAAGGATGTGGTGACAGTTAGGAAAGATATGATGTGTCCAGAATGACACCCCATGGCAGGAAGACCACAGCTACTATCTCCCATGTCCCCTTGCACTCTTCCCCTCTTTCCAGCTGCATATGAAATGATCAACATTCCTCCAGTGACAAGAGAAATGTAAGAGGCTAGACAGGATCACTCATCCCTAGAGCTCATTTTCCAAGAATTCATGAAACATATGGAAGAAGCTGAAAGGGGACTCTCTGGGGAGATTTAAAAAAAAAAAAGAGTTATAAACAATTCCTAGAAGAAGCTCTGGGAGATTCATATATCTTCCTAGATTTATTAAGTTTCATTTCAAAAGTTGGTTATAAATCAGCTGACAAAAAAAAATGCCTTCTCAACCTGACTCCGACATTCTCTGTGGTGTTATTTAGAGTTTTAACTGTCATTTTCCATGGCCTTCAACAGCCAATAACCCTGACTGATTTAGTTCTTCCGTTTTGGCAGCGGGCTTGAAAGAGTCCCAAGACACTAAGACCCAAAAGCTAGAGATGGATGGAGAGCCCAAAAGAAGGGTGAGAGCCAAAGACAGATGAAGGTATGCATCTCCATTGCTAGGGATGGTTCTGGATGCTCCAGACACGCCGCCTTTCAGTGAAGAGCAAAAAACGTTAGTTGAGGCAATCATGGGCCTAAGACTATAGGTGGGAACTTTTACAACTATGTTTTGGCCAGATTATCAAACCGTCTGGAGCCTTACTGTTAGTGTCTGAAACAGGGAGCGTCAACTAAATCATTGTGTTGTTGGGAGCATTAAATGAGACCATGCATGGAGAGCGCTTAGCTGACTGCCTGGCACATGTAAGCTCTCGATAAATACAATTCCTCGGGGCCTCCTGTCAACTGCACATCTGCTCTCTCTTGGGACAGTCTCCCACTCTGCCCTTGGATGAATTTATAGTGAAGCCTCATTAATTTGGACCTTCCTCGCTTGGGATTTATGATAATTCATCAGTGGCCTTAGCTAAAATTTACTTTTATAAGTCTATAAAAAAATAGTAACAGCAAGGTTAAAACAAATTTATGAAGAGACTGTTTAAGTTAATGGAGCATTTGCTGTTACTTTAGAAATAGCCATTTACATACAAATAATTGATGTGCTAATTACAAATGATTCTTATCTACACAGGAAAGCAGGCCCTTAATTCAAAGTGGAGCACGAATTACTGAGAGGTTAAAAGGGTTTTTTTTCATTATTATTATCATTTTGCTTCAGATCCTTACAAGAAATCGATTTTATTACAGGAGAAGTGATTAGCAACACATTTGTCAATTTTTAATACAACTTCTTTGCATACTTAAATATCAGTCCCACCCTATGGAAGCTCAGGGAGGGAGAAAGACAGGGAAAAGAAGAGAGAGGGAGAGACGGAAAGGAGGGAGGGAAGGAGGAGGAGGGAGGGAAGAAGAGAGGGAGGGAGGAAGAGGAAGAAAGAGGAGAAATGAAGGAGGGAAGGAGAGAGAGGAAAATATGGAGGGAGGGAGGAAGAGAGGGAGGGGAGAAAGAACTTAAGAAGGGAAACAGCCCTCCCCCATACCCCTTACTATCCCCCCAGCCTGTTTTTATTTTCCATTAAAGTAGCACTGATCCTCACAAATTACAATTTTCACAGCCGATAATGGCCATTTTCCCACAGCTTGAGCCTCTATAACACTTTTATTTTTATTCTGATAAAAACAGACTCTCTGTGTAACTCTAGCCCTTTTAAAGAAAACAACCATCCTTGGTTCTTCCTTTGAGCCAGCCCTCGGGATTCAACAGGAGAAACACGCGCTGCACATGCAGAGAGAGCCACGAACATGCAGAACCATGAACCACGCTGCACACCTGGTTCCCAGCATCGCATTTGAAAGGTGGAATCCAAACAAGGAGTTGGTCTAGGTCATCCTTGGCTATAAAGTGAGTTCAAGGCCTGCCTAGGCTGCATGAAATGCTGTCACAAAAATCTAATTAATTAATGTGTTCATACAGGAAGAGAGATGCAATCTTAATGGAAAAATAGGGATGCGATTGGTAGAAAAGAAATTTTTTTTCCCAATTTGAAGAAACCAAAATCTGTAATTTTTTTTTCTTAACTTTCACTGATGCTTAATAAACCTAGAAATGGCAACAACTCTAGAATATTTTTTAAATAGTTAACCTGCAGTTGCAGAATTCTACAAGATTGTGTAACTAGCATGGAATTTACCTTTCAGAACAAAACTAGTTTGGGGAATGGAAAGTGTGAAGGAGAGGCTTGGTATGGAGCCGAGGCTCCTCTTGAAGTCACACCCGCTTGCCTCAGCCTCCTGAGTGCTGGGATCATAAGTGTGTGCCACCAAGCCTGATCAAAATAAAACAAATGTTTAAAACAGCCAAATATAATAAAATAAAAGCTTTTAAGACAAAATTACGCAGGAAATGGGTGATGTTCCTGCGAAATGAGCAGAGATAAAGCAGTGTGTCTTATGATTGTTTATCCCGTGTTTGTGAAAGAAACCCTAACACAGGGCCAGGGGGCAGGCAGAGCCCAAAGGGCTTGTGAGCTGGCAGGACAGAGCCTAGAGTTTCGAAGGCTGAGGCAGCTAGAGTTCAAGTCTAAGAGAAGAGAGGATGCCCAAAGAACACTGCAGAGGTTTGAAAAGGCCCCCCTCCAACACCCAGCTTAGCACCGACCAGAACATGTATGATGACTAATCTTAGTTGTCCAGTTGATAGGATCTAGAATCACCTTGGAGGCAAGACTAAAACTACAGCCATGTCTATGAGGGAATTTCTAGCTTGGGTTAACTGAGGAGAGGAGACCCACGCCAAATGGGTTAAAGACCCAGACTGGATAAAAAAGGAGAAAGTGAGCTGAGCACCAATGTTCATCTTTCTCAGAAGCTGCCTGACCGCAGCCTCACACTGCAGCCCCCATGTGTTTCCTGACGTGGGTCCCTGTATCCTTGCACTGTGAACTCAGATGAACACTTTTTCCTTATGTTGCTTCTGTTGGGTGTTTTTATCCCAGCAGTGAGAAGAGAAACTAATAAAACATGGGACAATCATGACGCTGAAAGAATTTCAGGGTGGAGTGAAGCGGTTAAGGAGGAGAGAGGCAAGGATAGACAATGGGTCTCACTTGGAAGACTCCTGAATAAAGTAATCTGAGTACAGTGCCAAGACCACGAGGTTGAGCTGTACCCTATCAGTACAGAGCAGAAGGTGAGGATGTGAAAATTTACAGCTGAGAAGAGTGATCAATATGGTTAGACATAGGCAAGGACTCCACAGGAGTCTCTTGCTAAGTTCTTGAAGATTCATGAATGCTTGCTTACAGGACTATCAGCTACCTGCAGATACAGTCTTAGAACAGAGTTCCCTTACACAGGTGTTGCAGGAAGAGTTCTGAAGAATTTGTTGCTTTGTTCAGCAATACATTCCCATTATGGGAAAGTGTGGTCTCTTCCAATTGGGTATGATCCCTCCTTCACGTATCCTGGAGCCAGAGTAGTATTAACCATCCTGTTGAGTAAATCTTCAGAAAGTGGCCTCTTGGGGAGCTATCCTATATCCTTTGCCAGCCATCTCTGCCACCACAATGACAGCAGTAGGTGGGCATGTGCTCCAAGTAAGATTTACCAATGCTCTCCCTTCTCATGAGAACAGGAGCAAGAATTCCCTTCCTGAATGGTGTCAGTCCAGGTCAATGGGAGCCTGAAGAAGAGAAAGTGAGGAACTGAGGCCCATGGGAGTCATGACAGATGACACTGTCACCACCTGAGTCTGTAGGTTCCCAGGTTGTCTAGACAAAGTCAGCTTTGGCTGTAGTTGCTTGAATCTGTTCTACTAAGCAAGCGAGAACACTGATTTCTATTACCCATGGTGCATCTCTAGATATTTGAAAGCATTATTGCAGAGTGACTGTGAGTGGCAAGGGACTGAAGGCAGACAGATAGACACATGGCTAGTGAAGTTAAGACCAGGTTGGAGTCTGATGCTGTTACCACAGCAACTAGAGACCTCACACATCTATCAAGTATAACACAGAGGGAGGAGCTGGCTAGTGTCTGCAAGAGGTCTCTGTAGGGAGCAAGCTCTGGATGCAAACAGCAGAGAGGAGGAAGATGCAGTTGTTAGTGTTTTCACCTACTGATCAACTGTTCATCTACACTTATTTAGACTCCCGAGGAGAGCTTTGCCTCCCTTCTTCAGCCTGGCCCATGAGGGTAATGGTTTTGTCCATTTCCCCATGGGTATGAGACTTTGGAAGTCCTCAATATGGCTATGCCCATGTCAAAGCCTTCACTCAGGGCTATGTGGTCCCAGAGCTTCCTCTGTCCCCTGTATGTGTTATGTACTCCCAGCCTTCCAAATGTCCTTAGTGTGCTCTTTTCCTGGTCCCTTTCTAAGCTGGTCACTCCGTCAGAGTCTACTCTGGTGGTGGGTGACCTTCCTGGGATATTTAGACTGAAGACGTAAAGCAGATGTACATTGGTTGTACCTAGGACTGGGCTGTGACCGGAGCACAAATTCTCCTATTAATATAGGCTAAGACAGGCCTGGTGGTTCAGACCTGAAATCCCAGCTACTCAAGGGAATGAAGCAGGAGAGTAAAAAGTTCAAGTTCTTCTCAAAACAAAAGGTAAAGCTGGCCTAGAAATCTAGTACGATGTCGGCATGCTTGCCTGCCCAGTGAATGCCAGCATTGAAATAAAAATTTAAACAAAACAAAATAAAACAAAAATCTCACAAAACAAGGTCTGTGTTTTAGGCAGGCCTATTACCCTTGGAAGATTCAGGGTCAAGATCATTCTGAATACCTGGTTTTTGCATGAGTCACTACAAAGCCAGGTGCACTCAGCCCAACGGCTGAGCTCTTTGAATTAGAGACTTTATTTTTAAAGTCCACTAAAATTAGTAAGACTCACACTGTTGACCCTGTGCCCATCCTGATGTGATCGTTAAAAATGGAGTTCTTTCATCTATGATATTATCTATCTTCCCTGAACATAGGAATATCAAGCTTTTTCCCACCCAGGCTCATATATGAGGGGCTGGGGGGAGACAAAGAACATAGCTCCTGCGTGGTCATGAGTTCTTAAAAGATAAAACATCTTGGTCATATGATCAAAGGTAACTAGCTTCTTCTTGCCATTCCAACTGATAAAAACCAGAGCTGCCGGGTCTCATGTTTAATCCTATCCACTGTATTAAAATTCACTAAAGCTCGCTAAGCCTCATTTTCCTGAAAGCCTATCAGGTTTCAGTTTCATCAAAGTCAAGTGTATTTAATTAACACAACCCAATTCATTCTGTAAGTGGTCAAGTTCTCCGAAAGGTACTCGAAAGAACTGGTGTTTTTATAAGAATTACACAGACTACACAATAGAGTAAGCGTGCTTTGCACATGCCATTTCTACCACCTCTTTTGCATACAATTGTATAAATTGCCTTTGTTATGAAACATTAATCCTCTTTGCAAAGTGGAGTACCTCCCTTCTCAGACTCAGCCACCTAAGGAGCGCCTTGGGAGGCAAACTTGAGCCATCTCATACTGACAGAACAAGGAAGGAACTCGGTCCCCTGAAAAGGACTGTCTACTTGGTAATGTCAAAACTTGGCCCTTCTGGCTTCTTCTAGGGGCATTTTAGTCCCCCGCCAGATTCCCCTCTCTGCTATTCTGGAATACAAGAGGAGATCAAGCTTACAGACACAAGGTGATACAGAAAGCCCAGACAATTACTATCAAACTAATACACAAACCATGGTCACCAGGAATTGTGTAAGAAGCTATGTGGAGATCTCTGGACTGCAAGTTCCATGCAATGAGTTACAGAACTTCAAAGCTATATCTATATCCTAATGGCCAGAACCTGTATGTCTTATCTGAGCTTATATGTTAAAAGATCTAGTCTTATCTTAATTAGAAAAAGAATCTTTGTAATGTAATTAGAGTACAAATCTTATGATGAAGAAACTTCTGTGTTATCCATAAGTCTCCTTAAGTTAATGACAAATGTCCTTCCAAGAGGAAACAGGGAAGATGACACACAGAGGAGACAGAGTCAGAAGAGAAGTCAATGGGAAAGTGGATGGTGACTTTACAGACATGAGGCTGCAAGGCAAGCACTGGGAGTCTGGAGAAGGCAAGCACGGATTATCTAGAGTTTCATCTAGAGCTACCCCAGGACTGGCCTTTGAAACAGAGTTTACTATTACTTTAAACTATTAAAGTTGGGGTAACTTATCATAGATTGGAAGTGTTAAAAGAGAAAATGTGGCATAGCCACCATGTGCTCCCTAAGATCCTTGTGTCCCAATCACCCAGTAGCTGTTCTTTCTGGCACCAGTGATATAATCTTGGGCCATGTGTTCTGAGGTCACATGTGGCTGTTATAAAAGATCTTGACAAAAAGCAGATGAGAGGAGACAGGTTCTATTTCAGCTTACAGTTCTAGGTTAGTATCCATCATTGTTGGGGAATCAAGACAGGAATGTCAAACAGTTGGTCCCGCCGCATCCACAGTCAGGAGCAGAAAGAAATGAATGCATGCGTGCCCACTTGTACTGGGATTGATATCTCCACTCCATTTCCTGCCTAGTGAATAGTGCCACCCATAGTGGGCTGGGTTTTTCCACATCAATTAACTCAATTAAAACAATCCTCCCACATACAAGCTCATAGCCCAACCCACTGTAGACAATCCTTTATTGAGATCCTTTCCATGTGATTCTTGGTTATATAAAGTTAGCAAATAAAGTTAACCATCACACTATCCTTGCCATTACTTCCTGAGACTATGTAGAAGTTTGAAAGAAAATGGGCCCCATAAGCTTACAGTGTGCTACTATTTAATTTTGACCTTGCTGGAGTAGTTGTGGCTTTATTGAAGGAAGTTGGTTACTGGGAGCAGGCTTTGGGGTGTCAGAAGCTCAAGCTAGGCCTAGTGTCTTGGGCACTTCCAGCTGCCATCACATCCAAATATGGAACTCTCAGCTCCCTCTCCAGGACCATGTCTGCCTGTGTGCCACCATGTTTCCAGCCATAAGGATTACAGACTAAACCTCTGAATCTGTAAGCCAACCCCAATTAAATGTTGGCCTTTATAGGAGTTGCCACAGTCACGGTGTCACTTCACAGCAGTAAAACCCTAAGACAGCCTGTGTAGTCTCTCAGCTGCCATTCTGGAGTTTTTCTCTATACAGAAATGTATGTGGTCATTATTCATTTTAGTCTGATTGAAAAGCTACAATAGACAAGAAATTAATGCGCAGGTTTTCCTATTCCAATAGGCACTAGGACGAAAAAGAATGAAGCAGCTTCACATAAGAGTTTAGCTAAGAGATGGGGGACAGACGAAGATCAGTTGTTATGGTGTTTGCCTAGGACACATGATCCTACATTCAGTCTCCAGCATCACATAAGCCAGGTGTCGTGATGAGGAACTGGAACCTTATCCCTTGGGAAATAGAGACAGGAGGATCTTCCGATTCTCCACAGTTCAGCTTCATAGCACATTTAAGGCCAAACTAACTCTCTCTCTCTCTCTCTCTCTCTCTCTCTCTCTCTCTC
>NC_034599.1:43159531-43160787 GCF_900095145.1 Mus pahari | reverse complement strand
TGTGTGTGTGTGTGTGTGTGTGTGTGTGTTTAATGAGAGTTATCCTATGCAAAAGATAACGCTCCTCCCAGAAGACATAGGTTGACAAATGAAAATCCCAGTGCCAGATATAAAGTATCTCCCTTATGTTGTCAAGGGTGCTCCCAAAGACCCCCAAAATAATACTGGCTATTGCAATTTTTCTTGGTCGTCAGCCAGACCTTGATGGTGATACCTATCCTATTGCTGAAGACATCACAAATTTGATCACAGGATGTGGAGAAATCAAATTGATATTGATCTGGAAGCTTCCTCCCCACTGGCTAGCTTTCATGGATCTAGAGGGGCCATGTAGGCTGTTCTGGGAATGTGTACCATCAACAGTCTTACTCAGCTATAAACCCTGTGAAATACTATAATGACTAGTGTGCTAAGATACACCCCTGGGTGCAATACTAACATGAATGCTATAGATGTAGCCGACTGCTCTCCAGTTGGATTTAAGGCTCTTTCCATAGGAGCAAACATGCCTGGCTCTATGTAAATCTTGTCAGTAATCCAAGCAGCATACACTCACTACGATTATTCTGTTGGGTGGACACAGTACCAAGCTGTCCTCTAAGTACAGCTCTACCTACAGATTAGTGCAGCTCTCAGACCCTATCGGAGAAATTTCTTTGCTCGGTGGACAGTGGTTAACACTGGTGAGACTGCAGAGAGCACATGTGAATGGAGTGCTCGTCCACCAATGGGGCGTCTGTATCATCTCTCCCACCCATGAACCCACTAACCCAGAAACCATTACAAAAGGAAGGGTGGAAAGACTGTAAGAAGGAGAGGTCCAGGGTGATGGATTACTGCCCTCGTGAATTCACAGAAGCTGAGGTCGCCTGCACAAAAATCGTCAGTCAACATTTCAGCGGGGAGGAGGAAGAGCTCATGAGCTCCCACACACAACTGGGAAGCTATTGACAGTTGGTGGCTTCTGGGGGGAAAGGAGAGACAATTAAAAAAGAAAAAAGAATGGACCAACACTCAGGAGTGTATGGACATCACAAATTAGAACTGGTGGGTTATTGAAACCAAATTAGAACTGGTAGATTATTGGGGCACAAGATTGGGAAGGAGTAGAGAGGTAGGGCATAGATCTGGGGGAGTTGGGGGCGGGTTAAGTTGGTGGTGAATAAAGATATACACTTCATAATGTTCTCAAAGAATTAATAAGAATATACTTTAAAAAAGAAAGAAAGGGAAGCAGGAGAGAGAGAGAGAGAGAG
>NC_034599.1:43155882-43159408 GCF_900095145.1 Mus pahari | reverse complement strand
GAGAGAGAGAGAGAGAGAGAGAGAGAGAGAGAGAGAGAGAGAGAGAGCGAGCTTGGGTAGCCAAGCCTTCCGCCTCCCAGAATACCAACCTAGAGGGACCCTTAAAACACAAGAAGAATAAATTGAAACTACAGGGTCATTTAACTCAAGAGTTTCACACTAAACTCCTAACATAAATGCCAAAATGTAAATTTATTCCGTTCTCACCAGAGTAGACAAAATCATCAAGTAGGAATAAAGCAAGCTGCTTCCTTCCAGCCGTCTCTGTGGAGACTGTTCTCCGATGCACTCAGGCAAATGCAGCGGGTGGGGGCAGCCCTTCCTTACTAAGCCTTTTATCTCAGCACTTGCTTTTTTGAATTTCAAACATTCTTTTTTTCTAGTTTCTGATCATCTCTTTCTTGTGGCCGTCCATTCCTTGTTCAGTAGCACTATTATCTTGAATTTCCCCGAGATACGAATACACGTCGTTGAGGTTCGGTTAGTTTGTTTTGCCTCTTTTCCTGAGACCTTCCTACTCATTGGATTATCTTCATTTCCTCCTCTCCATTTTCCTATTTGCTTATCTTGCTGTTTCTTGTCTTGCATGTCTTCTCAAGGGTGTCTAATAATTAAACACGCATTCCAGAGATGTCCGGAATAATATCTTATACCCTTCAACATGCTCTTTGTCAAGGTCATCTGATTTCTCCTGAGGGGGCGGACAGAGCCCATCTCTGTGCCTCTGAATCTGGAACACATGTGATATTCACACGCCCTTTCCTGGGTTAGCCCATTCCTGGCTTGGCTTTTGGCTTTTTGTTCTAGTTTTTGTTGTTGCTGTGATAAAATACTCTAACCATGAACCGGGTAGGGTGGTGTCTCGGTTACAGTTCTATAGCTGTGACAAAAGGCCATGGCCAAAGCACCTTATAAAAGAAAGCATTTATTTGGGGGCATGTTTACAATTTCAGAGGGTGAGTCCATGATCGCGAGAGTGCACGTGTATGTAGGTAAGCAGGCATGTTGCTGGAGCAGTAGCTAAGACCTCACATCTGATCCCTAAGTTGCAGGCAGAGAGAAAGAGACTGGGCCTTGCCTGGTGTTTTTAAATCTCAAAGCCCACCCCCAGTGGTATGTCTCCTCCAACAAGGCCAAACCCACTTCATCACCGCTGCATCCACTTCATGATGACCACACCCACTCCTTAAACTTTCCCAGAGAGTTTCACAAACTGGGGACCAAACATTCAAATATAGGAGACTACAAGGGCCATTCTCACTCAAAGCCATCGTAGGAGAGAGTTTATTTGGGTTTTACTTCTGGGTCACAGTCTGTCATTGACAGGAAGTGAAGCAGGATCTAAAACAGAAATTAAGGAGGAATGTGACTTGCTGGTTCACTCACTGCAGGGTCACACTTAGCACACAAGGAGCTTTATTCTATATCCCAGGCCACTTGCCCAGGTATTGCCTACCATTATCAGGCCTCTTTCATCAGTTAGCAGTCAAGACTAGGGTTTCTATTGCTGTAGTACAGCACCACAACCAAAAGCCACTTAGGGAGTAAAGGGTTTATTTCACCTTCCAGTTTATGAATCTACTACTGAGGGAAGCCAGAACGGGAACTCAGGGCAGGAACCTGGAGTCAGGAGCCGATACAGAAGCCATGGAGAAAGGCTGCTTACTGATTTGTTCCTCGGGACGTGGACAGTCTGCTTTCTTACAACACATACGACTGTTAGCTCAGGGCTGGCTCTGCCCCTAACGAACTAGACCCTCTCACATCGAACATCAATCAAGAAAATGCACCACAGCCTTGCTCACAGGTCAATCTGTCGGAGGCCATTTTTCTCAGACTCCCTTTCTCAGGTGGCTCTAGGCTGTGTCCTGTCAAGATAACTAAGATGTCTGCATTCTTTCTCTTGGAAATAAGTCTCAGAGCAACAAGTACGAGCGTCTGTGACCCTCATGCCCCCCAAAACCCAGGAGAAGTAAATCACCAGACACGGAACTCTCAGCACGGCTAAGCGCCAGATGACTTCAGGCCCAGCTGCCGTCTGACTGTGACCGCATTAGACACACCCAAGTGTCACAGTTTGAATCAGAGATGTCCCTCATAGGATCATATCCTGAAGACTTATTCCCTAGCAGCTGGTGCTATCTGGGAGACCGAGGAAGCTTTCAGAGGTCTCGTCTTACCGAGGAAGGTGGGTCTCTAGGATGTGCCTCCAAAGGTCACCTTCTGTTCCTAATTCTGGTCTCCCTCTGCTGCCTGGTTTGTTGAGACTTGTGGTCCTGTGCTACATGCTCTGTTGCTATGAATTCCACCATGTATTCCCTGCCATGATGGACTGAAACACTCTGACCCCAAATAAACCTTTCCTCTCTAAGTTGTTTCTGTTGGACAGTTTGGTCACAGGGAAGCAAAAGTAACCAATTACCAGGCAACGCAGAGAACCATGAGCAACAACCATAAGTTGTTATTTGAAGCCACGGCATCTTGGAATAACTGGTTAAGCAAAAAGAAATAGATAGTAAAACCAACCAACCAACCAATCAACCAACCAACCAAACAAACAAACAAGAACCTTTCCTATTTAAAATGTTACAGTTGAAAGAATCCTGGGTGGACAGGTGAGAATGGTAGTCTTTATTCTAAGGAGAATGAACAAGGAGCCATTGAACAAGATAGTTATGGTTGAGACTTTAGATACCACATTGTGAAACATTTTGCTGTACGGTTCCCTCACAACACCAATTAGCCTCCTCCTTGGTATTTGTTAGGAAAAGAGCCCTCTGGGCTTGTTTGTGTGATGGTTTGAGTATGCCTAGCTCAGGGAGTTGCACTGTTTTGGAGGTGTGGCCTTGTTGGAGTAGGTGTGTCACTGTGGGCTTGGCTCACCCTATCTGCCTGGAAGCCAGTCTTCTGTCTGCCTTCAGATGAAGATGTAGAGCTCTCAGCTCTTCTGCACCATGCCTGCCTGGAGGCTGCCATGCTCCCACCTTGATGATAATAGACTGAACCTCTGAACCTATAAGCCAGCTTCAATTAAATGTGTACTTATAAGAGTTCACTTGGTCATGGTGTCTGTTCACAGCAGTAAAACTCTAACTAAGACAGTTTGTTTGGCTTAAGTCTAATTGTATGTTATAATCTTCTCTTTGGGTGGGTTGAAAACAAAGGAAAGATAGAGCAGGGTGTGGGAGGTTAAAGAAGAGTTTATTTGAGCTAACAGATCAAAGGTATCATGGTGGGCAAATCAGGATGCTACAAGCTTGAAACAGTTGGTCACATGATTAGTGTACAGGCAATTCCACTGCCTGCATTCAGGGACCTAGCAGCTACTTATGACCTGCTGCAGCCGCCAGGTGCACCAGGTGCGCCAGGTGTGAGAGGCAGATAAAAGGACCTGCCTGCCACTCCAGTTCTTTCTTATTCTGTTCTCTAAGTGCACCCCTCCCTCCCCTCTCCTCTCCTCTCCTCTCCTCTCCTCTCCTCTCCTCTCCTCTCTCTCTCTCTCTCTCTCTCTCTCTCTCTCTCTCTC
>NC_034599.1:43099012-43155785 GCF_900095145.1 Mus pahari | reverse complement strand
CCCTCCCCTCTCTTTCCCTCTCCCATCCTCTCTGTCTGCCTGTCTACCTGACCACTTGTCTGCCCCTTCCCCTCTGCCCCTTCCCCTCACTCCTCTTCCTTCCCACAATAAACCCCATCTACACCAGACCTGTTGCATGGTGTAACTTCTCACCTTGGCTCTGCCACCAAAGATACCCCCAAGGCCACATTATATTTCATAGCACACATTGCATCCACAGTCAGGAAGCAGAGTAATGAACAAGTGTGTTTGGCTTACATCTCCTTTTCCTACAGTTGTAGCATCCAAACCCGAGGAACAGTACTGCCTATCCTTAGGGCGGGTCTTCCCACCTCAGTAACCTACTAAGGATCAACCCTCATGACCTGCCCAGAGGCTGTGCTAATCTACATAATCTCTCATGGATGTGCCTGGAGGTTGGTCTCCTAGGTGGTTTCAGATTCTTGTTAGTGGACCTCTTCAAGTGTGTGTGTGTGTGTGTGTGTGTGTTAGGAATAGGCTATTCCTCATTTTATTCCTTTGAGATCATTTTAAATTTGGTTTTAGATCATTTTCAACTTACATAAAAACAAATGTATTCACTCTGCATTCTGGAATCCATGTTTTATCTAAATTTATAACACTTTAATATGTCTCCTAAGAAGTTTCTTGGCTTGAATATTTGAAAACAAACTTTAAGACTAGGAAACAAAAAAATATAGAAAAGTGTGATTTGTAATTGCAGCTAGGGTTGTGTAAGAGTTTCACTCTTGATCTAACTATATCAACCCTGCCCACATAGTCTGCAGAGCCAGGGGTACGGACATCAGAGAGGGTGCACACGGAAAACCTGAATGAAATAAACTCCCAAAACATTAGGGGGAAGGGATTTATTGCTGCTCTCACTGCTGGTGAGCCCACATAAAGAAGAGAAATCCACCCATGTGTGGTAATCAAGACTCCGATGAGAGTCCACAAGTCCACAGAATGCTTGGCTTTCCTCAGCAGATGGTCCACGCTCCCTGTATCCCCAAGTTTGGGTCCCCATGCAGCTTAGGCTTCACTCTCACAGCTGGAGCCAGAGCTCAGCAGGAATCTGCACAGAGAAAGCCACCCTGATGTCCTTTGCTTGGTCCCAGGAAAGCCTTCCTTTGACGTCTGGGCGGAGGCTTCCGTGATCCAGCTACTCAAGACTTCTCCCAGGTTCCAAAACCAGCAATTTCATCCTTGACAAAAGATATCAAGGTCTACCATCAGCTCGAGAAGTGGCCCAGCAAAACCTGGACCATGTCCTTAGTAACCTTTGAGGGGCTAAATGGTTGGATGCAAGGAGACGTTTGCCTAGGTGGCCCTGTTACCATGGCATTACTGAAATAATGGTATTTATTTCAGTCCCTTCTTTTTATGAGATAAAAATAATTTTAAACTCACATATAATATTAAGTGGTTAGTCCTGAAATAATATATATATACAAGTAACACCATGTAGACTGAGAAAATTATATTTATATATTTAGGGGTGTGTGTGTGTGTGTGTGTGTGTGTGTGTGTGTGTGTGTATGTGTGTGTTATAATAATAATACAAACTGAAGATCAAGAGACCATGATTTCAAAAGGGAGTAGGAGGGAGGGGCTATGGGAGGGATTAGGAGGTGGAAAAGGGAAAAGAAAAAAATGATATAATTTTATTTTGACTTAAAAGTATATTCAGATGTAACATAATTCTATAGTCTAAAAGAGAAGTGGAATAAAATTTCACAACATATATTTAAAAAGTCTCTCTCTCACACAGACAAAAGGATGAAAATGACACATGTGGTCAAGAAAGGAAACAATTAATAGGAGCAGATGTGGGGATGGCCTCCAGGAGAACCTTCTAAATTCCTGAGATAAACGTCCTGGTTAAAAGGATAGATGGATGGATGAAGGGGCCAACATGGTGGCACACTTCTGTAACCCCAGCATTTGAGAAGCAGGAGTAGAGGCAGGTGTATTTTCAAGTTCTAGGCCAGCCTAGTCTACATAGTTAGCTCCTGGGCTACATTAAATCAGAAAAAAAAAGATATTCAAGATGGGTGTCTTACCCAGGGTTTTGCTGCTGTGAACAGAAAACATGATCAAGTTAAGTCTTATAAAGGACAACATTTAATTGGGGCTGGCTTACATGTTCAGAGGTTCAGTTTATTATCATCAAGGCGGGAACATGGCAGCATCTAGGCAGGCATGGTGCAGGCAGAGCTGAGAGTTCTACATCTTCATCTGAAGGCTACTAATGGAAGATTGACTTCCAGGCAGCTAGGATGAGGTATTAAAACCAAGCGCACAGTGACACACCTACTCCAATAGGGCCACATCTCCTAATAGTGCCACTCACTGGGCCAAGCATGCACAAACCATCACAATGGGTGAAGCAGTGTCTAATATGTATAGAGGGAGTGTGATAAGAATAGTATGCAGATGAAGTTTTTGATAAAGTAGAAACAAATATCATAATAAATTCATTGAATGGCTTGCATAAGCTAATAGAAGCCAAAAGGTTAACTCTTATAGGCCTGGCAGTCATAACTAATCCATATATGGGCAGAGGGGGCTGGGGACACTCAAAGTTATTGATATAAAGATAAATACTAGAACATAACAAAACCAAACTTTCTGAACCCCAAAATGATTATCAGAAAATATTAACAAACTCTCTCTTTCCCATTCCATGTCTCGACTGCTAACACCTACAGGGAACCCACCAATCGCCTATCAGGGAGGCAGGTTGATGACCTTCAGACTTCACTCTGTCTCCTCCAAATCCAATACCCCAGTCTCATCCCCAGAGCTGTAGCAAACCACCTGCTATGGCCTTCCTCTCATCTCTACCTACATCTCCACCACAGCCTCCAACTCCTGCAGGCATTCCCTGGGAATCTGATGGCCACACCAGCAGGGAAGGACACAGACAGAGCAGGGAAACAGGAACACTATCCTCAGATCTCCCCTCTCCCTCCTCTCCTCCAAAGGCAACCGCCCAGTCTCACCGGCAGCTCTGTAGCAGATTAGTAGCTGCCACCTGACCTACCACTCTACTCTTATTCTCAGGGAACTAAACAGATCCTAGTGGCACATCCTGGATCTGTCTCTCCTGGGAACCCCCTCAGCTGCCCCACCCAGCTCATCTCTATCCCTAAGTGTCCACCCTCCTCCCCCAGACCAAGAAAAACCTCCCAATCAGCACCCACACTGAACACACTTGGAAGGATCGCAGACATTCCTAGCAGGCGACCCACAGCGACCACACTCTCCTAAGAAGCAGAAAGGGTAGCAGGAAACCAGTAATAAACACCTGCACAACAAGACCAGATATCAGAACCTAGAATTACAATCATTCCGAACTCAGATGCCTAGGTACCGGCATAAAAACACAATCAATGACAGCCAAGACGATGTGTCTCCACTAAAGCGCAGCTATCCTACTACAGTATGCCCCGAGAAATTTGATGTAGCCAAAGCACATGACAGGGGCTTCAAAATAGCCTTTACGACTATGATAGAGAGGTCCTTAAAGTGTAAATAGTAAATCCATTAAGGAAATCTATGATCTCATAAACAAACAGTGGGAGGAAATGAAGAAAACAATTCAAGGCATACCAAGTGGAAGTAGACTCAATAAGGAAAACCCAAACTGAGGGGAAAGTGGAAATGAGAAATGCAGGAACTCAAACAGGAAACTCAGAGGCAAGTCTCACCTACAGACTACGAGAAAATGGGAGAGAACATCTCAGTCATTAAAACAAGGTAGAAGAAATGGACACCTCAGTCAAAGAAATGTTAAATCTAAAACCAAAATAAAACAAAAAACAGGTACAAAACATCCAGAAAATCTGGAATACTATGACAAGACCAAATCTACAAATAATAGGAGTAGAAGAAGGGAAGGAAATCCAGGTCAAAGACACAGAAAATATTTTCAACAAAACCATAGGAAAAAAAATCCCCTATTTAGATACAAGAAGCATACAGATCACCAAATGGACTGGACCATAAAAGAAATTCCCCACATCACATAACAATCAAAACACTGAGCATACAGAACAAAAAATAATATTAAAAGCTGCAAGGGAAAAAGACCAAATGGCATCTAAAGGTAGACATAGTAGAACACCTTGCTTTTCTTCTTCTTCTTTTCTTTCTTTCTTTCTTTCTTTCTTTCTTTCTTTCTTTCTTTCTTTCTTTCTTTCTTTCTTTTTTTTGGGGGGGATATTTTATTTATTAAATGTTATCCCCTTTCCCTGTTTCCCCTCTGAAAATCCCCTACCCCACCCTCCTGCCCCCTGTTGCTATGAGGATGCTCATCCACCCACCCACCCACTCACTCTTGCCTCCCTGCCCTGGCATTCCCCTACACCGGGGTATCGAGTCTTCCCAGGATCAAGGCCCTCTCCTCCCATTGATGGCTGACAAGGCCATTCTCTGCTACATATGCGACTGGACCTAAGGGTCCCTCCATGTGTACTCTTTGGTTGGTGGTTTAGTCCCTGGGAGCTCTGGGGGCTGGGAGGGAGGTCTGGTTGGTTGATATTGTTATTCCTATGGGTTGCAAACCCCTTCAACTCCTTCAGTCCTTTCTCTAACTACTCCATTGAGGATCCCATGCTCAGTCCAATGATTGGCTGCAAGCAATCACCTCTGTATTTGCCAGGCTCTGGCAGAGCCTCTCAGGAGACAGCTATATCAGGCTCCTGTCAGTAAGCACTTCTTGGCATCAGGAATAGGTCTGGATTTGGTGTCTCTATAGGATGGATCCCCAGGTGGGGCAGTCTCTGGATAGCCTTTCCTTCAGTCTCTGCTCCACACTTTGTCTCCGTATTTCCTCCCTTGAGTATCTTAGGCAAATAGATGGAATTAGAAACTATTGCCCTGAGTGAGGTAACCCAATCACAAAAGAATGCACATGATATGTACTCACTGATAAGTGGATATTAGCCCAGAAGCTCAGAATATCCAAAATACAATTCATAGACCACATGAAGCTCAAGAAAAAGGAAGACCTAAGTGTGGATGCTTCAGTCCTTCTTAGAAGAGGGAACAAAGTACTCAAGGGAGGAAACACCTGACTTTTCAATGGAGACTCTGGAAGCCAGAGGGGCCTGACAAATGGTCTACAGACCCCAAGAGACCACAGATGTCAGTCCAGACTATTTGATAAACAAGCTACAATCTGCATAACCACAGGGACAGGCAGAGAGCAAGGAACTGGAAGTGGAGGTGGGTGGTAGAAATTAATTAAAAATAATTAGGAAGAGGAAATAGAATAGGTAATTATGGATGAGGGGTCTGGGACAGGAGAATCAAACAGTGATTGGGAGGAGAGGGGATGGGAGAATATGGGGAAGGGACAACTAAAACTAAGGGGCTGTATGGAAACCTAATACAGCAGAAACTTCCTATAATCTATACATATATGGAGGACATCTAAATTAAATCATCAAAAAAAGAGAGGATACGGAACTCCAAGTGGACATCACTCATTATGGAAAGAAGCTTTCCTGTTCTAGAAATGGGTTGCATCTAATTGAGTCCTTGGACAAAGACGTTCCATAGGAACCCCCAAACAAAACAGGCTATTGGAAAAGCTATTGGTCGCTCTCCCCAAACTGATGGCAGGGCTCTCTTGCTGAAGAGAGCACCTATACAACTCACTGAACACAGAGAAGTTGAGTTGGTGTCTACCTAGAGCCTTGATCCCTACAGAATAGTGTGGTACTGGAAGGTACTCTTAACACCACCAATGCAGAAAAGTAAACACAAACCCAGGCACAAACCCTTGAATCTAGAAAAGTAACCGGCCCACAAGATATGCTAGTGCAATATCGACACAAAGCTTGTAGTAGGCACCAAGCAGTATCTGATTTGGGTTAAACCCCATTCTATGAGAAGGAACCCATGCTCCTTGGGTGTCTGAGAACCTGAGACTAGATAGCCCAAGGACCTAGGGTAAACCCCAATCCTATTGTTCTACTTAAGGATTGTAGCAATAATGTGACTCCTAATGACATTCTGCTATACTTATAAATCTGTGCCTTTCTCAACAATCATCAGAGAAGCTTCCTCCTGAAGGAGATGGGAACAGAGACTCACAGTCAGACAATATGCTGAGAGTGAGAGATCTTGGACCACTCACCCCTATCAAACCCCTCTCCTCGGGACTCAGGGAACTCAGCGGAAGAGAAACCAGATCAAGGAATAGTCTCAAGAGATGGAAGACACCAAGAATCCAAGGCCTAGCACAACAGGGCTGCTGCACATATGAAGTCATAGAGACTGTGAAAGTGTGCACAGACTTGCAACAGATGGGATCCTAGAGCCAAAAGAAGTGGACACATTCCCTAACCCAGAAACTATCTCCAATTGATGGCTGTTTGCAAATGAAAACTTAGTTTTCTTCAAGGGAATTTCATTGGGGAAACAAACCACTCTTAAGGATAGGTTTCCTGACCAGTAGTATGGCCATCTCAAGATGAACTCAACAACATCTTTGGAAGTTCTCTGTCTCATGTTAAGTCAGAGCTGTTTGTTTGTTTGTTTGTTTTTACAGATCCTTTGCACATGTATTATGGCTTCTGGGTTGGAAGGTTTATGTGGTTCCTGTGTGTGAGAATGTATATGTCTCTACGTGAATATGTTTCTTTGACTTTTGTCTTGTTTGGTTATTTTGTCGTCTTCTGATTTGTTTTCCTTATTTATCCTTTATCTTATTTTATTATTGTTCTTTAGATTCCCGTTTGTTTTCTAATTCAAGACTGAACAGTGTGGCTCTGGATGGGACAGGAGGTGGGGAGGAACTGAGAGGAGTAGGGGGAGGGGAAATTATAATCAAAACCTACTATATGGAAAAATCTGTTTTCAATAAAATGAAAAAAAAAAAAAGGAGAAGAATGTGAAGAGACAGAGCGGCAAGCAGCTGCCAACATGAACACTCCAGAGTGGCTGACTGAGAATTAAAAGGACAAAGTGTTAGGGAGGAACAATGATTAGGAGATACACTGACCGATGATAGCAGGTTTGTGACCACCCTCCATCGGGTGGACATGTTCAGCTGACCAAACTTGGCATTTTAAGAATTTTTATGAAGACATTATTGCACAAGCATGATCAGTTATTAGCAGTCTCCAGGTTTGCTCTACTCCATAGCTGTGGGGCGGCAGGTAGACCTGAGTTCTCCAGTTCTGCTCATGGCTCTGGCTTCCTTGTTAACAGTTCCATCCTGAAGCTATTCTGGAACCACTAAAAATCTCCTCCTCTGAACAAAAGGTGTTTCTGCGATTCAAGAAACTTCTGCAGACTAACAGAGACACTATCAGTCAGGAAATCACAAGTCTTTGGGGACCTCTACTTTAAGAACTGGGGACAGATACAAAACATGCCCTTTCTTGTTGTTTTAATTTGAATGTGAAATGTCCCCCCCCCCCCACAGGCTCCTGTAATGAATGTTTGGTCCCTAGCTGGTGGGATTATTCTGGAAACTGGAGGAAGCTTTACAAGGGCAGGTCTGGGAGGTGCCCAGGACCCTCCCCATTGTTACCGTCTGGTCAGCCAAGAGGCAAATAGTCTCTCCTGGAACATCGTCCCACCACAAATATGATTTGTCCAAGTACCTGAAGCCAAGTGACCATGGTGCAATCCCTCTGGTACATGAGCAAAATAAATATGCCTCTTCAAGTTGTTCTCTTGGGTCTTGTGGTCACAGCTGTACAAAAATAACTTAGTATATTGTCACAAACACAAGCATAAAGGATCAAATGTATTCACAAAGAGAACTCGCACAGTCTCAAGGGCCTGACTTGGCAGGCAGCTCCCACACATAATTTCTGTCAAAAGAGAAAACACCACACACTATACATATCCCTTTATTTATGTGAAAAACAGGGAAAACTAACTTTTAATAGTAGCAGTAGAATTGGAGACACTGGGTAGCTGGGTACTTGTACTATTGATGCAGGTTATAGCTGCAAGGTATCTGTGTTTGGTCTTAAAAATTTGTCTATTTTTAAATAAAGAAAATAATAATAAATTAATTTAAAAAATTAAAAATTTGTCTATTTTATGTATACATATATATACATATATATGTGTATAACATATATACACACATAAAATACTTCAATACATACTGAATATATATTACTTTAGTATATATATATATATATACAATATATACATATATGTATACAACACATACACAAACATACACACACAGACATATGAAGTTTTATATATATAACTTCAGTTAAAAGTGTTTAAAATTAGGAATGAAATTTCCAGCATAAAAAGCAAGAACAAAACAAAAAACAAAAAAAACAGAACAATACATTAGTAAGAATTCAGAAAGAATGAAAAATAATAAAACCAGACATTATTGAGATATAAAATAGGAAGAGTTGGAAGTAATAAATAAATGAAACCACTGCTATGTAGGAAAGAAATCAATGTAATAGAAAAACCACTTCCTAATCAAATCAATGAAGCATAGAGCAGAGGAAGAGAGTGAACTGGGCCACCCCGGGACTCTGTCTCCTCATTTGGATGGTACTGGTGGAATCTGCCTGCTTTAACTGTTTTGGAATTGTGAGGCCAAGGCTTGTAACGGACATGAGAGGAGGTGGATGTTAAACTGGGTTAATTTCAGCCACTTATAGTGCTTAGTGCCAAAGCAGCTGTCTTCGTTCCATTTACATAGGCACGCCAAGAAGCCAGACGTGTCCCTAGAGAAACCAGTGCAGAGCGTGTAGGTATCATGGAGGGCAAGGACCCTGCCCAACACTGGGAACCTGCTCCTTCACTGCTGACGGCTGCTTCTGAATACAGAAGTGCAAAGTGGCTGTGTCTTTCCTTACCTCAAACCCCTGCCTCTCTGTGAAGAGATTTCCAGACAGGTTAACGGGACAGCGGCCCTTTCTTCATCCTTCTTGGGAGACACGCAATAGGGTTAAAAATAACTGCACATCCAAAGGAAATTAGTCATTGTTAGCTAAGAGTGTAAGTCTGTGACAGAGCATGTGCTTCCCCAAATCCAATCCTGACTAACACACATAGACATGCACGGTAATGATTATGCTTGCCCAGGGAAAAATAAGACTCCACAAATACCTGACGTGACTGTAACTTTACATCTTTAGTTTATCCATGGGGCAGAAAAAAAATTACAACAATCAAAACTGTAAAATAAGCCAACGTTTTAAAACAGGAAGACTCTGTGGGAGAGGAGGAATCTCATTTTCAGTATTACCACATTTTTAGCTTCAACTATCCAGGGTTCAAAAAAAGTCCCAAACTTGAAACACACGGAAAATATGGCCTAATGAAAGGAAGACATAAATTACTGGAAATTGTCCCTTAACACTGTAGTTTTATTAGACAAAGACTTTGGCATAATTGTTTCAAATATGTCCAAAGAGTAGCTGGAAAAATATGGAAAAACTCAAGACACCAGCATACACACAAAATGGAGGTGACATTGAACTGTCCAGGACCCTTTCGATCTCTCGGATGGGAATCATGGGCAGATGAGGAGGAGCTTCATCGATGTCAATGTCCCTGAACCTTGAGTGCTAAAGCTGTACGCATGGGTTGGGTACACAGAATCCAAGTGTTAAGAATGAGAGATTATGACTGTAGGTTTGAAAGCCAAAAATGTACAGTTCTAGGTTTTGGTTAGGTAAGGTCTCCTGTGTACTGTAGGGCTGTCTCAAACTCCTATATAGCCAGGGCTACCTGTGAACGCATATCTTCCTGCCTGTATCTCCTAAATTCTGAGGTTACTGATGTACACCCCCACATCTGCCTGGATTTATGTTGCTCCAAAATACTACATCTGTGGTCATTCATTACAGCAGCAAGAAGAAACTAATGTTAAGTTCAACGAGTCCATGCTTTAAAAATGCTAGCTGTGGTGGTGCACGCCTTTAATCCCAGCACTCGAGAGGCAGAGGCAGGTGGATTTCTGAGTTCGAGGCCAGCCTGGTTTACAAAGTGAGTTCCAGGACAGCCAGGGCTACACAGAGAAACCCTGTCTCAGAAAAAAAAAAAAAAGCTAGCTGTTCTAGGGTTATTGTACATTGAATATGATTCCAATGAAATAACTTAGGTTTGTTTTTTTTTGAATCAGACAAGCTTCTCCTAAATATATAAATTTAAGAGTGACTAAGATCCTGCCTGGCAATGATGGTGCTTGCCTTTAATCCCAGCACTCAGGAGGCAGAGACAGGCAGATCTTTGTGAGTGTGAGGACAGCCTGGTCCACACAGTTAGTTCCAGGATACCCAAGGCTACACGGAGAAACTATGTTTCAAACAAAGAAACAGAACAGAACAGGGTAACTAAGATCCAAGGAACAGACCTGAATAAAAAGAGAAATGAGGAAAGACTAGGTATACCAGAAAATGAAATGTGTCATAGAAGCACTACTAAATATAATGAAATACAGAATGAGTGGAAGGGCAGACATACACCCAAATGCATTTGAGGAGGTAATACATATAAAATGTACATTTCAAATCACTTGTGGGAAAAAAAATAAAGACTTTTGAAAACTAAATGACAACAGGAAAGTAATCACTTGCACATGAATATGTGTATCGATAGCCGCATTTATGCACATGCATAAATATACTCCATCCCACAAACAATAATCAATGGAACAACACTGAATGTATCGATAAGCTAAACATAAGCTACCCGAGCACTGAGAGAAGACAAAGCAGAATTCCTTTAAAATTTGCAAGTAACAAAATCCATCTAGTTATGACTCAGAATCCAGCTAAGCTAAAGGAATATTTTGCACAAGAAATTTTTGCATAGCCATAACAAAAAGGAAAATTAGTAAACAAATGACAAACGAAAAAAATTGCAGAGCATCTCACACATAAAGGGACAACCATGTATATAAAAGGGATCTTCAGTTGTGAAGAAAAGCAGGGAAATCCCGTTTTAAAGGTGGGAAATTGGGCTAAAAAGTATAAACAAAGTCAACAGGAAAATTTATACAAATGTCTTTTAAATGAGAAAAATGCCTAATTTTACTCATAATAAGAGAATTATTTTGCATTTGCAAAATAAAGCTAAATTAAGATACCCATTCTCACCATCAGACTGCCAGGAATTCAAAAGCTTGACAACGCTCTGCTAGAGCAGGATTCTCACATGCTGGTTGTAAGAGTGCAAAGTAATACAACCCAACAGAGGGGCTCAGTAACACGGAATAAAATAACACATATTACTCCTGATGCTACAGAACACTATTCAAGGATTTCATCCTAAGATTCGCCTCCAGAATGCAAATGAATTCTTGATCTCCAGTCTGATACTTCGATATTATGGGTCTTGGGTCTCTCTCACCCTCACAGGAAAAGAAGTGGAGAAACAAACCTCAAAACCAGCCACCTCAGGTCCATTAAAGAGTCAATGTCAGAGCAACCCCAACACAATCACTGCCTCTTGGGGGCCCACACCAACGAGTGACTAATGGACATCTAGAAGGGAATTCAGGTGACAACAAATTAAGTGCTGTTGGTCAGAGGGTCCAGCTTCCACTGAACTTCTTGTGTTTGGCTCTGTTGTGTTTGAAAGTCCCTCAAACAAGGTCTGAAGCCTGAAGCTCTTTATCTTGCAGTCCCCTGCTGGACCACAAAAGCCATGGCCATGTGGTGGCGACCTGTGCAATACCCCATCTTTTCATTTCATTCTCTTATTGAGCCTAGGCCCCAGGGATGAGAGGGCTGAGTGTAATCATTCCAAGATCCTCTCAGCGGAAGACACACACACACAAACACACACACACCATGTGTGCGGGCGCATGGTTTGGGGTGGGATAGTGGGTCTAATAAAAGGCTGAGTTAAATGTTCCACTCTCAATTTAGGCAGTGGTAAAACATTGTTCCTTGAGAGAAGTCCTTATTAAGGAGAAGAGAAAACTCTGGCTGTATTCAAAACGGCTATTTCTCCCTCTCTCTCTTCCAAAAACACAAAGGGATGGAAAAAAATCAAAGCGTGAACTCCCCTGAGGCATGGATCCCAAGAGGTTTTTTTGTTTTCCAGACTAGAATTACATCGTACATGTAGTAGAATTTGTTTCAATAGCAGATAGAGATTTAATTTTTAAGACATTTATTGATTTATTGACAATTTATTTGATACATGTATATAACATATTTAACCCTCTCTTTTATATTTTGTTGTTGTTGGTGGTGGTGGGTATTTGTTTGTTTTGAGGCAGGGTCTCTCTATGTAGTCCTGCTTGTCTTAGAGTTTGCTATGTAAGCCAGACTGGCCTTGAACTCACAGAGATCCACCAGCCTTTGCCTCCTGTGCTGAGATCAAAGGCATGACCATGACCAGTCCCACTACTCTCTCTCTTTCACCTTACTCTCACTCCCTCTGGAACCCTTCTTCTCTCCCAACATGCCTCCTTCCTGCTTTCATGTCTTACCTTTAAAAAACAAAAAAACCAAAAACACTGAGTGTAATTGGGGGTGGTTACATGTCCATGGGTGTGAAGCTATTCACTGGATCATGGGCAACATGCCAGTGCCTGAAGAAAAATGATCGTTCATCTCCTTGTAGCTGTTAACTACTGATAGCTTCTCGGGTAGAGGTGATGCCATGTGACTCCCTGAAGTAACTGAATGCCATACCATTTGTGCCATTTTGCACCGGAGGGCACATCTTGTCTGCCGGATTCATATTCTAGCATGCATGGTCCACTAATGAGAGGGACTAGTGGTAAGACTCTTCCTCAACCCAGTGGCCTGTGTGACACCTTCCAGAACTACAAAGGCTAGGCAGTAGAGAGAGGATCACAGACCCCTTCCAGGACACTTTCTATCTATCCTATAACTAAAGAGTGTGCGAAGCTAGGGTCTTACTACCCAGTGCTGGAGGACAAGCAAGAGCAATGGCAGACACCACCATTGTTTTGAGGTCTCTAGCCTTGGGATTTCCATTTAATAGGCAGTGGCCTGTGGGACTAGCAAATCCATCCATTCAGGGGACTTCTGTTCAAAATCCTTTATTTTTCAATTGGCTTATGGAGTCACCAGTTTCCATGACGCTTTCCACACATCCACAGTCTTCGTTAGCCATGGCTGCCATTTTCTCCTGTCACTTTCTACTTCTCGTAGCCTCTGGAATCTTTCCATCCTCCTCCCGTCCCAGGCACTGAGGAAGCCGCGGGCTACCATACAGACATGGCCAAGTCCAAGAACCACACCACATACAACCAGTCCCACAAATGGCACAGAAATGGCATCAAGAAACCCCAGTCACAAAGATACAAATCTCTTAAGAGGGTTGACCTCAAGTTCCCGAGGAACATGCGCTTTGCCAAGAAGCACAAGAAAGGCCTGAAGACGATACAGGCCAGCAATGAAAAGGCAGTGAGTGCGCGCGCAGAGGCCATCCAGGCTCTTGTGAAGCCTCAGGCCATCAAGCCCAAGATGCCCAAGGGCCTCAGCCACAGACTCAGCCACCTGGCTTTCATCGCTCACCCCAAGCTTGGGAAGTAGATTCGAAGCTGCATGGCCAAGGGTCACAGGCTCTGCCAACCAAAACCTAAGGTTCAAACCAAGGCAGAGGCCAAAGCTCCAACTAAGACCCAGGCTTCAGCTATAGCCCAGACTCCCAAAGGTGCCCAGGACCCTGTGAAGGCCCCATAGAAAAGGCTTCTGCCAATGTGAAGACAGATAGACTGCTGTGGCACACCTACCCACACACTATTTGCAGATGACCAGTGTCCTATGTTGTTTTTACAAATAAACTCAGGCAAGATACATTTAAAAAAAAATCTTTCCATCCTCAGTATTCTTGCCCTTTACTTTCATATCATGTATGGATGGTAAAAAGTTATTTTCGTATAAGAAAAATGGCTTGCATTTGCGGGGAAAAAAAAAAAAAAANAAAAAAAAAAGCCAAAAAAATAAAAATAACATAGAAAGATAAAGGAGAAACAGAAGTCACTGTGAACAGTGGGTGCAGGTGGGTGGGAAACAGGGATGTGACTTCTCTAACTCCTGTGTGGCTTTGACCATTGAACCACATCACCCTTCTGTTGGTTCAAAACTTAAACCACAATCAGAAAACAAAAAGGTGAAACGCTAAAGCTGAGCACAGGGACAAACAAATTAAGCTAACATGTGCCAAATCAGAAACACGAGCGCCCACACAGAGAGACACTTTCAAGTGGCCTCGGAACGCAGCATCCAGCATCACACGGCATCCAGTGTCGCACACAGTGTGGTGTGTGTGCTAAGAAGAAAGAAGAGCCAAGAAGCCTCACTTCTGTTTCATTAGTTGGCAGTTTAGAGGCAACGGTGGCACACAACTGCAACAAACTTGTTTAGGAACTAGGTAAATGCATAGACAGAGGGGGGCTTGAGGGGCCAGGTTTCTCAGCGAGGAGAGCAGAGGTTGACATACAAACACGTTAACCGGCGTCACGTGGAAAACTGACGTCACGTGGAAGCTTCGTTTCTGTTGTTATTCCTCCTTTCCACTCTCACAGCCCCCCCATAACTATTTCTATTTGTTTCTCATTTACCCTCATCTGCTTTCTCTTTGCAAAATAAGCAGGCACACATCAACATACGAAGCATGACTCCTTCTCCCTGGCACAAAAGGTGACATATAGTCTAACTCAGTGCCCAGTGCACGATTTTTAATTACCAGCCCTTACTAAAGAAATCTGGGACTCCCGAAAGAAATGGCTGATTCCAGATCTGAGGCCAAGAAAGTACAAAGTAAGCTTACATATTTTTCTTTGCTAGGAAGAAAAGGAGACTCGGAGACAGAAAGGGGATGTATCCAAAAGACAAAGGAGTCAGTTTGAAAGGACTCTAATTAGAAAAACGTTGGACAATTTGAGCATCAAAATTACTACTGAAGGTAATGAGCTATAATATTGAACAAAAAAATCCATAAAATCATAGTGATGCCCAGAGAGAGAAAAGGAGGGGGATTCTGGAAGAAGAAAATTCTTCATTTCCAGAGAAAAGCTATCTAACAAGGACAGAAAAATGATAGAATTAGAATATGAGCATTGCTTTGGGCAAAGGTCACCAGTGGATGCTGAAGTCATTGGAATGAGGATTGCTGGAGCACAGGCTATCCACACGACTTCAAACTGTCACCTCTCCCTCACCTCCTGTGGACTTTCTGAAGTGAGAAGACAAGAAGCTACCTTTAAAAGCACATCTAGAAGATACTGCCACATCTAAGTCATCAACGCTTGCTCCCCCGAGGATGAAACAATAAGCTGTCATGGGACTCCTGGTGTGACTTGTGAGAGGCCCCAGCATCATTTCCCCTCTTCTTGACATTGGGAGACAGACAGACAGACAGACAGACAGACAGACACACACACACACACACACACACACACACACACACACAGACACTCACACACTCACACACACACAAAGAGACAGACGGACTAAAAAAATGATGGTATAAATTTAGATCTTGAGATACTGTGAAAAGATGTCAATGATTCTTCAAGATACTGTTGTGAGATATACATGGACAGACAGACACACAGAGAAAGAGATACAGAGACAGACACAAATACACACACACACACACACACACACACACACACACACACACGAAATCATTCCCCAAATGAACTTCTTTATCAAAAACTAAAATAAAACCTAGAACTTGTAAAAGAACAAAGCTAATTAATGTCTACAAGTCCTTCATTTTTAGTGGGAAGCCCCAAGTAATAAACTTTATTTTTTTAAAAAAGATGAATTCAGAGATAGGAAATATCAGAGCTATGAAGAAATCATACTTTCATGATTAAAACTGTGCACTTTTTGGAGAGCACTTTGTGCTCTGACTGATCTTGAACTCACAGACAGTCACTTGCCCCCAGAGTGGTGAATGAAGAGCAGGTACCCCCATGCCCAACTAAAATGCTGCAATTTTTCTTAATACTCAAAAAGAACATTTTACCACTGTTCCATTGTATCACTCCTTGCTGTAAGCATCTGCCATTTAGCTGTTTATAATAGTTCTCATGACTATCCATAGGAACTGTCTCAAAATGAATTTACACTTTGTTTTTTATTTACCAGTGTCCAAACAGCTTTTGATTTTTGTATTCTCTCCATGGTTTTACTTTTTAAAAAAATGTATAGAAAACTTACAATACAAACTAACATCAGCATAGCTGACCCTTGCCTGGGGTTGACCAGAGCCTGGTATTCGACCACATTTTGTATTTGCAGGTGATGTCTCTCCTGTGGAGGTCAGGTCTGTGGGTTTTAATCCATATATTTCTTAGTGATCTGCAGGTACATTACAGATATTATGATACCTCATCCCCAAATTTTTGTTATTTCTCTTCTAAGAATAAGATTATTTCTATATGTAACAACACCATGATCACACTCAAGAGATTTAAAATTGATGTAACCATACTGTTTAACTTACTGCCCAGTGTTAAATTCCTAATTGATCCAAACATTTTTCTTTAAAGCCACTTGCTCCCAGCCCAGTCCCAAATTCAATAAAGATTCGGGTACTGTATTTGGTTATTTATCTTCACACTAAAATACTCTCTATCTTGCTCTGTGGTGAGGTATGTGTCTGTGTATATGAGTGTGTGTGGATATGTCTCTGTGTGTATCTGTATGTGTGTATACAACTCTGTGTGTGCCTGTGTTTGTATATGTCTCTGTGTGTATCTGTATACGTGTCTGTATCTCTGTATGCATGCGGTGTGTGTGTCTGTGTATATGTCTGTGTGTATAAATATTTCTCTGTGTGTGGTGTGCATGTCTGGGTATGTATAGCGTGTTTAACTGTCTTGTGTATGTGTGTGTATCTGTGCATATCTCTGTGTGTGCATCTGTATGTCTCTGTGTGTATATGTCTATATCTGTATATGTGTATGTGTGTGTGTGTGCCTGTGTTTATGTTTGTGTGTGCATGTGTGGTATGTTTCTCTATGTGTGTCTGTGTATGATGTTCACAGGTGTAGGATATGTGGATTAGCTTTGCAAATGTGTGCATGGTCATTCTCCACTGTATCTACTGAGGAAAAGCCTGGTGATGAATCCAGAGTTTGCCAATTTAGCCAGTCTATCCAGCTAACTTGCTCTGGGGAAATCTGTCTCTACAACCTATTCACTGGCTATTCATTTCAGGTGGGCTGCCACACTCTTCCAGATTTTATGTGAATGTTGGGGATCTGAACTCCAGTCACTGTGCTTATGTGGCAAGTGCTTTATCCCCTGAGAGATTACCCCAGCCCTGGAATGACTCTGACCCCTAAGTCCTGGAGAGAACCCTGTGATCAAACACTAAAAGCAGGAAAGTGGAGGGACAAACAGTATCTGTGTTCAGCTAGCAGAGCTCTGACTCTCAAACAGCCACTGGGGAGAGCCAAGAAGCAACTCAGTTTACACTCCAGAGCCTCAGAGCTGCTGAGAACAGCAGCATAAGCAATGTTCTGAAGAGGGAAATGAAGATGCTTAGAGGAGGGTCGGCTGGGAGTTCATCTTCAAAAGCAGACTCTCTTTTGTACTCCAGCAGCCGTAAATCTGACCCTTCTCTATAAACTGAAAAAATTATTCTATGGAAAGCATTAAAAAGACATCTTGAAGGTAAGAGCATCATAGCAAAACCCCAAAGATTAAATAAAAGTTTATAGCAGACTGTGGAGAGCTGACCTCTGCTGTTTCCCTCCACTTGATTCCCAGGAAGCCGGCAGCCGGATACTCACTTACCAAGCAGGAAAGAAGATACTCAAAATAAAATAAAATAAAATAAAATAAAATAAAATAAAATAAAATAAAATCTGCACAAGGAGGACCACTGTGATAGGCCAGATGGATATCACAAGCAGGAGATGAGCCCTGGTCTCAGGTGTGAGCAGACAACCAAAGATTGATGGCTGTCTAATAGAAGAGTGACTGTGAATGACAGGAATTAAAACAAACAAACAAAAATCAAGGAAAGAAACTAAGGTAACAGAAGAACAAACATTAACATCTTCATAGAAATAAGTGGCTACATTGTACTCATTAAACAAGAACAGAGCATCACAAAAAAGGAATGCAGAGAAAAAATATTAAGCCTTGGTAGGACAAAAGGATGCTGGGGAGTCAGAACCCAAAGACAGATAGAAAATGTAAGAGCAAATAACATAAGAAAATTAGAAAAGTAATAAAAAATTCTAATTAAACTAGAGTTTCACAAGGAGAGTAGAAACCATGAAACAGAAAACAAGAAATCATTAAGACAAAAAATTATAAAGAAAAAAATTAAAATGATATCCTAGTGTTCAAATCTTTTTTATCTCCTTCAACTTAAGTGGATGGATAGATAGATAGATAGATAGATAGATAGATAGATAGATAGATAGATAGAAAGAAAGGAAGATAGATAGGTGGATGGGTGGGTGGGTGGGTGGATGGATGATGGATGGATGGAAGACAGACAGACAGACAGTAAGCAATCCTGGCCTCTGTAGCTACCATCTCAGCTTTCTCTTTAACGTTATAAGGATATCACCAATGCTCGTGATATTGGCTTCCCTCACCAGTTCCTCCTGAATGTCCATGTAAGACCCCTAATCTAAAACTGTTCTGCTTAAGAACATCTGTGACCTTCAGCGTGCTGAGTTTAGCCACTCTTCAATGGCCAGTTTACAGCTGAGACATGAACATACCTTAGGGACTTTGTACTACCTTAATATAAAATATTCCCAATCCTCAAATAATGACGACCCAAATTATGATTATGCTGCATCTTTCCAGGCATGCCACCTTCTCCACCCATACCCCAGTGTTCCCGATTTTCTACTAAGATCTGGGTGTGATGGCCTCTCGCCAGGGTCTGAGATTTTCTACAGCCCACTGTATCGTAATCATAGTCTACTGAAGAATGTCTGAATGGATTTATCTGTTGTAAAGTGGCCTATAAATGTCCATTCTCAGTAATGATACAATTTTGGCCCAGGAAAGTACACCTCTCCATCTCCTCCCCCATGTCCTTAAAATATAAGGAAAGTGTGTCTGGAAGGTCTCTGGGATGGGTTCCTGCCAACTTTAAGAAGGGACGCTGTTTGAGAGTGTGGGCAGGATATGAGCGGCAGCAACACTTGAGGCAAATTAATTAACTTGTCAAATCCTTTCTCCCATAGCATGAATGCAATAGATTTTTTTTTTAACAGAAGAAAAGAATGTCTTCTCATGGGCTGTGAGGCCGTTATCCTTCCTTCTCTTTGAATTCCAATTTTTGGTTGTGAGGTACACATAAAATCAAAAGACGAACATTTGCAGCATTTGCAAATGGGAGCTGAAGAACGTTTTTGTGCAGTATGAAATGATCCACACTGTTCTAAATCTGTACAGAGGAAAGTCTAGAGACATGCAAGTCAGTGGTGTTGTCAAGTAAGAGGCTCATAACGGAACGCTTGCTCCAGTGCCCCAGTTAGGCAAAAGCCCGTCTTGTTCCCCTTTCTCACCAACTTGTTTTAATCTTTGGGTTTTTGCTATGATGCTATTACCTTCAATATGTTTCTATGAGAACTTACCTTGTCTAATATGTCACATAACATTCACTAAATTCATATTCATTGTCAGACTTTTCTCTGATGGACTAGAAAATCCTCAAAGGCTGAGTGTCTTTCAAACACCCAGAAGATGTACAGCATAATTTCTTCCTAGAATACATGTTCAATGAGCTTTAATAAATTAATGAATACCTTAATTCTATATGTCTCATTTATTTTGAAAAGATTTTTTTTATGTGCATGAATGTTTTGTCTGAATTTACGTATACATGTGCACAGTGTGAATCCTGGTGCCTACAGAAAACAGAGGTTTCTGGATTCCCTGGAGCTGAAGTTACTGGCGGTTGTAAACTGACATGAACGCTGAGAACTGAACCCAGGACCTGTGAGCAGCAAGTGGTCTTCAGCCCTCTGTGTGCTTTCCTTAAAGACAGCTGGAATCAGACCACTCTCAAGACAATAAAAAAAATTCAGGTACCACAGAGACAGGGTCTTCACACAGCGTGGAGCAGTGGGGGATGGCATGTAAGAGAGGTGAAGGGCATGCCCAGGATGAAGGGGAAAGAAAAGCCCTAGATGGAAAGCCAATACCAATCAAAGTTGTGCTTACCTTCAGCTGTAGTTTTTTCCAAATCATCTGTGGCTTGCACCAGATGAATGCAAGGACAAGGAATGTTTGCGGAGATTACTAAACTCAGTGCGCAGGTCCAGAGACCCAACAGTCCAGGCAGGAGCCTGTAGAAAGGCTCTCTAGAGAGTTTTGTAAGAGGGGATGGTGCAGGATGGGGGTGGGGCAGGGAGGGGATGACGTGTGGAGGCCAGAATCGAACATGTTTGGTTGTGTTGAGGGGTCTCTTTCAGACTTAAGCCTGCTCATTTCCGACTGTGTCTTCCATGGGACATAAACGGAGCAAGAAAACTCTCTGGGATCCTCTCTATAAGTAGTGCACCAGGTCAGGCCAGAAGTCAGCCTTTGATGTCCCTCCTCAAGTGATGTCCACCTTGTTTATTGAGATGGGACCTTCCATTTGGTCTGGAACATGCTGAATAAGCTAGACCACCTGGCCAACAAGCCTCAGGAGTCCATCTGGTGTTAAAAGCCAGCACCACTGCTCCTGATGGAAAAACATGGGTCCCAGGAACCAAATTCAGGTCTTTATGTTTGCAAAACAAGCACTTGGCCAGGAGAGCTCTGCAGCCCCAAACACCACTTCCAAACACACTGAAGTGCTGGGCTTATTTTAGTTCATTTAGACAAAAACAGAGGTGTCCTGGAGAGAGAGAGAGGCTTCTGAACAACAGAGGTGTAGTCCTCATCTGTAAAGGCTAGGAGCCTAAGATCAGAGTGTAAGCATAAGACAGTGGTGAGGGGCCTCTTTCAGGCTTCAGGCTGCTGATTTCTTACTGTGTCTTCCATGAGACAGAAACAAGGTAAGGGTCCCTCTCTATGAGTAGAGCACCAGATCAAGCCAGCCCAATGTTCCAACACAGATGAGGGACGGGCACATGAGGCCCCACACCTAGCTGAGGATGTTTTGACAAGTGATGGAGACTGAGTGGGGAGTCAGTTTCCTTCAAGGGCATGGCCTCTGACAGATCGTCCAGGCTTCTTGGATGGTGCTGCACCCATGGTCATACACACAGTATGATCGGATTCAGTGGATAATGGAGGGAGGGAGGAGGAGAAGAGGGAGGGAGAGGAGTAGAAAAGGGAAGGGGAGGAGGAGTAAGAGGAGAGAGAAGGGAAGGAGGAAGAGGAGGAGGAAGAGGAGGAAGAAGAGGAAGAGGAGGAAGAGGAAGAGATACGAAGTTGAGAGGAAGATGTGAGGGAAAGAGGCCCAGAAAAAGGTGGGGCATAGGGATGGGTATGCTCAAAGTACACTTACGTGTGTATGAAATTCTCAAAGAATTGAACAAAATAAGGACTCTAATTGCTCTCATCAAGGTCCTGTTCTTAGACCCTAATCACACCCCAAAGTCACCTCTTCAGTGCACAACCTCCTGGGGATTAGGATTCCAGTAACCCACTCCAAGGGGTGTGTGCAAGCATTCAGTGAGAGGAAATGCGTGCAGTGGAGGAAGTGTCTAAGTCAGATTTATTGATAATAATAGGAAAAATAAACAATTCAGGTAACTATTAACTTCGGGGAACATGTTAGAATAGGGAGAATGGGCTTACAGTCACACCATTGTGGAAAAGAAAAAACATCAGCCCGGGTGTGCAGTAAGGAGGCAAGGCCAAATTCTTATTTTCTATGTTGTGTCCGGTGGGGCAGGAGTCAGGAGATCTGAAGCTGGGCAGGATGGCCATACGAGCTACTCAGGAAACAGAGGCAAGAGGATCATTTGAGCCCAGTTCAATATTAGCTTGGGGAACATGGGAAAAACATGTTACAAGAGGGGCAAGAGATGGGGGGTGGGTTATACCTGAAATGGGATAATACAAGAAATGTATTAGAGATATGAAACCCCCAAAAGAATCAGCTAAGAGGTTTGTTTGAAAGTAGCTATTTCTGAATGGAGAGAGCTGGAGGGTATAGACGGAGGACACCATCTCTTCATAGTAAGCCTAGAGAAATGGCTGCTCCTCTGAAGTACGCAGATGTAGAACTGCTGAAAGTAAAAACTGAATGAAGCGCAAACCCCACGAAAGCCACACGTGCCTATACAGCCATGTAGACATGGATGGGCTGTGGAATGGATCTGTGCACGCAACTGTGGGCGGCAGCAACCGCTCAACCAGGAGAAGTGGGAGGAAGAAGAAACAGGTGGGAGGAGGGGAATGTTTTCTATTTGAATACCAATATACCTGTGCATTCAGAATTTGCCCACACACACACATGGTGACACACACACACACACACACACACACACACACTTGGGTTCAGTGACTTAGCTGGAGGCAGTACCCTATCTAATGGTAGGTAGATTTGGAACTGGAGGCAGAGACTAGGGATGGTGCAAAGGAGGCAGAAATGAAAGCCAGAACCAGAAACCCAAAAACTGGGGAGTAATTTCCCCGAACAAAGCATGAGCCTTCTGAGTTCTGTGGACATAGGATGCTTCTGCAGAAGGAGCATCCTCGTGTGTGTGTGTGTGTGTGTGTGTGTGTGTGTGTGTGTGTGTATGCACGTGTGTGCCCGCAAAGCTCTACACTAGTGCAGGTGTACATATGGAGACCAGAAGACAACTGTTGCTCATTGGATGCTGTGTACCTTGTTTTCTGAGGTGGGGTCTCTCATGGAGAATTGGAGCTCACTGGTTAGACTGCCTGACCAGTGAGCCCTAGGGATCCACCTACCTCTGCTTCCCCAGTGCTGGGATTACAGGTGTGCACCACCACGTCCAGCTTCCTTCTGTGGGCAGAACAAACTCAGATCTTCACGCTTGCAAGACAAGCTTTACAGGCTGAGCTCTTTCTCCAACCCTCTAAGACCAGACCTTTGGGAGACCCCAGCATCATCCTCTCATAACCTGGAACAGTACAACCACCAGCAAGGCAGGACCCCACTCACTACCACCCATACTAGCAGTCCACACACTGACTTTTGTTCTTTGTTTTGTCTTTTATCGAAGAGATCGTCTTCCTATCTCCTGCCTTATGGCTAGCCTCACAGATGGGCCACTCTGGCTAGCAGCCACCCAGCAGCGCCCTTGTGCATTCACGGTCTACTCAGTCCATGCCAGAGACCCCTGAGAGTCGTAATGTTGTGGTCCATTGCAGCAGAACATTGCTCAGCTGCAGGGGCAGCTGGCTAACTAGGGAGAGAGAACATGGGCAGATGTTACTCTCCCCCTTCAGCATCACCCCCAAGAGTAAGGTGAGAGCGGAGGCAAAGGAGTATGTCTACTCGATGTATCACACCCGCACACCAGCGGTCCGTCCTACCAGTAGCGCTTGCTGTATTGTGTTAGGTCGGAAAAGAAACACTGTGGATTCTGCACCATTGGCATCATATTCAGCATTGTTAATATTACGACTTGCATGAAGTCTTATGTCTAAGGAAGGAAAGGGACCGTCAAACCACAACAAATCTTTATCTAGCTATGCAAATATTAAGCCTCGCCCATTTCGTGGATAGTCCAATCAATACCCACTGAGATGCAGTAGAGTGATTTCTCCCAGCTCTGGAATGCCTGACCTTGAGCTCTGAGCCACAGGGATGTTTCACACCCATCTTCTTTGTCATGGAAAAGCTTACGAAGTAGGTGCCTTGATTATCCTGATTTTATCAATGGGGGATGAAACTCAGATTAAGTGGCTACTTCAAGAAGACAAAGAATTCCAAAAGTTTTGCTCTTAAGTGTTATGCTTATGAACTAGACACAGAATGTTAGCCAAAAAACGCTGTTTCCCTCAGACCACGTCTTCCCAAATGATGTGGGATTTGAGGGCACAAGGCTAAGAATGAGGATGTAGGTTAGGGCAGAAAGGAAGTAATTGGGTGATAGTCCCAGGACTGCAGTCGGATCAGCCTGTGCTCATTGGTGGATAAGCACATCCATTACTTCCAGGTCAGTCTCTCATTGGTTTAGACCCCACACTGGGGCTAAGCCTAGTAGGAAGTGGCCTTTAGCCTCTGCTGCTTGGCAAGGTAGGAGGGAGGCAGAAGAGGTGGGTGAGAGAGATTAAAGTTATGGAAGCCACAAAAGAGGAGACACAGAGGGTCAGCCAGGGAAGAAGTGAGACTGTGTAACCTTTAAGGAGTTCTGAGTAGGTTGAAGCTATGAATAATATTTTTAATCACACAAGCTGTATGCAAAATGGACTGGAACAAGGAACAATGGAAATTAAGGAAGTGGTTCAAATGGCCGTGAAGCCATTCTCCCAAACCTTAAAGGCCTCTCGGTTATGAAAATAATGGAAACGACATTTCAAATGATCAAAACAACCTTGCAAGGGAGACGTCCCAGCTCTCCCTACCTTCTAAGAAATGCCCTCTGAGCCCTGCCTGCCTGCCTCCTTCTTCCTTCCTTACTTGCATCCTCCGACAGGAGAATTCTCTATTGACAGTGACCACGGTGGGGGCAGGAGGCCAAGGTTGATTTCATTTTCCATGAAACTGCTTTGCAGTTGCCCAGTGCCAGCAAGGCACACGCAGCTCTTTGGAGGGAGGAGTTTGCATTGAATCTGTTAAGAAAGGAAACTCCAAACCCCTCTGTTGGAAATGACAGCTCTTGACAAGATGAAAGGGGGTGTCTTGCTCAGATCTTCACTTAAAACAATCTGGAGTTCCATTAGTATTCACTGAGGAGCTGCAGCACAGAGCAAGTTACAAGCATCATGAATAAAATTAAAACTAGTATTGACTCTCTCAGCACTGCAGATGGGAGAGGGCTGCCTGGAGCTGGCCAGGTTCCTGCAGCCTTGATCCTTAGTGGCCACACAGGACCCACCCACAGCAATGCCTGTCCATCTTAATCTGACGATGTGGTGTTCTGGATAACCACATTTCTACTATGCCTTTACACCAGCTCACATCTGTGTTCCAACTTCGATGAATAAAGTCAGACACATCCTCCTCTCTCCATTGCTGGAGGATGGGCCCCAACTCCGGCTGTGCATCCATTTTCCAAGTTCCTGAGTCAGCCTGGATCTGTGTTGCACTTATTCTGCTCCTTTGGTTCAGGGCTGGTTCAACCTCACTCATTCAGACATCTGTCGCTTTTCTTTTGGTTTATACGACTGAACTCCTCCCCATCTCAATTTATCACGCTCTGGACAAGGGAGTATGCCTGCCTCCCTGCTTCCTTCACTAACATTCAGCTCTTAATTCCAGGAAATTTGGCTTGAAATACCAAGAGTTGAATCAGTATACTAGTGAGAGGCTGGGCTACTCACTGTCTTAGGGTTTTACTGCTGTGAACAGACACCATGACCAAGGCAACTCTTACAAGAACAACATTTAATTGGGGCTGGCTTACAGGTTCAGAGGTTCAGTCCAGGATCAAGGCAGTAGCATGACTGCATCCAGGGAGGCATGGTTCAGGAGGAACTGAGAGTTCTACACCTTTATCTGAAGGCTGCTAGCAGAATACTGGCTCCCAGGCAGCTAGGACAAGGGTATTAAAGCCCACACCCACAAGGCCACACCTATTCCAACAAGGCCACACCTCCCAACAGTGCCACTCCCTAGGCCAAGCATATACAAGCCATCACAGCCACCTTACCAAAATTGTCCCTTTCAAGTCTTGCCAAGCTAGATCTGATCTGGTGCCTCCTCTCCTCCCTCGGCCTCAGCCTCGGCCTATGGCATCCAAATAAGAAACGATGAAAGGGTGGGGGAGGCGCCTGGTAAAAAGTGAAACCACCCAAAGAAAAATATCCAAATCCTTCCCTATTTTTGTGTGGTTCCCTTCACACTTAGGGCGGCTTGGCTCTTTGGAGATCTGATACATACCCAAAATTCATATTCAAGGTCATGTTAGCCCCTAATTGTGCTAGCAGCTGCAGCTATGGGCTCCAGAAGGCCCAGTGTTCAGAAAAAGATCTCTGTCTATTGCTGCTGACCATGTATTTCCTGTCCCTGGACTCACCTGGGAAACTTTCTCCAATGAACCACAGTCAAGCATCCTGCTTCAGAGGCCAGAGCTGAGCAGGGATTCCTGTATCTACCTCCATAGCAGGGCTGGATCCTGTGAGTGTTCAGAGCATGGGCAAAAGTAAGCCAGCCCCTCTCATGATGCACTTCATCAAAAACACTATTTCTAGTCACTGTGTGTGAGTATATAGAGATGTGTGTACAAGTGTCTATGTTCCTGTGTATATGCAGGAGAGAGAGAGAGAGAGAGAGAGAGAGAGAGAGAGAGAGAGAGAGAGAGAGAGAATGAGTGTGTATGTGAGTGTGCATGAGTTTGTGGTTTGTGTGTGTGTGAGTGTGCATGAGTATATGAGTGTGTAAGTGAGCATGTGTGTGTACAGGTGAGTATGTGACTGTGTGAGAGGGTGTGTGTATATAAATATGTGTCTGTATGTGTGTAAGCATATGTATATATGAGTGTGTGTGAGTGTGGATGCATTTGTGAGAGAGTGTGTGCATGGGCGTGAGTGTATGTGTGTCTGTCTGTCTGTCTGTGTAGTTCAAAGGTTAATGTCTGATATCTTCCTCAATCACTCTCCCTTTTATCTTCTGAGATAGGGTTGCTCAGTAGACCTTATATAAGTCTACTTACATAAGTGAATAACTTCCTTTTCATCTAGAATGGTTAGCTAGCAAGCCCCTCCCCCCCCCCCCCCAGATCTCCCTGTCTCTGCTTCCCCAGCCCAGGTGTCCCATCATCATACCCAGCTTTTTACCTGTTTGCATTGGGTGGTGGTTTGAAAGAGCAAGGTCTCCCGTAGACTCGGGCATTTGGCCACTTAGTCCCTAATTGGAAGTGTTCTTTAGAGAGGCTACAGAAAGGTATAGCCTTGGGTGAGAAAGTGAGCCACGAGGGTAAGTGTCTTAGTTGGGCTAAAATCTGATAAGGAAACATTTCATTGCGGCTGGCTTACGGTTTCAGAGGTTTCGTCCATTAATGTCACGATGGGAAGCATAGCTGTATGAAGGCAGACATGATGACAGAGAATTTGAGAGTTCTACATCCAGACATCGGACAACAGACAAAATGAGAGACACTGGGCCAGGCTTGGGCCTCTGAAACCTCAAAACCCACCCACAGCCATACACTTCCTCCAACAAGGCCACACCTACTCCAACGAGGCCACACCTCTTAACAGTGCCACTCCCTATGGGGGGTCATTTTCATTCAAACCCCCACAGTGAGCTTTGAGAATTTATAGTCTCAGCCACTCCCAGTTCACGTCTGCTTCCTGCTGCGATCGCTTAGATTCCTGCTCCTGCTCCAATGTCTTTCTTCTACTGTCTCATTGCTCTGGAATTGTAAGCCAAACTCAACTCTCTTCTCCTGAAGTTGCCTTTGGTGTTGGTGGTGTTTTACCACAGCAACCGAAAAGCAGCAAATACACACAGCAAACAGTGAGCAGTTGTCCCCCAGCCCCCAGCCACTCTTCCTACAACTGGGTTCATTTTATGAAGATAAAAGATAAAAATAGCTGTCTTGGCAATGACAGAGAATTGCCATACCAGGTCCACTCTTTCTCGGTCCCCTTGTCCCTCCCAGACTTCACTACCCTCTGCCTTACTCTCACACTGATCTATCGTCCCCTTGCAGTCTTGACTAATCACCTGCTCCTTTCTCAGTTAGAACCAACTCGGTTGACAATGACTTTGGCTCTGTCTTCTCATGGATGTGCATGCATGGTTCTTGCTCTCCCGGAGACGGATGCTGGGGACCCTCCTGCACAGCAGGGTCTGCAGTCCCGCCACTGGGATTTGAGCTGTCCCTTCCTTCTCACGGTGACTCGGGCTCCTGGTTATCCGTTGTTCGGGCACAGAAGGATGGCACTGGAGCTGGTTTCAAAGCAGCAGGCAACTCTTCTCCACAAGATCCTTGTAAAACCTGATATGGAACCTACCTTGACTGCACATAACACGCTCACTTTAATATCCCGTCTACTAGAAGAAGCCGCTCCAAAAAGATGCAATGGAAAAGTAGAAACTGCCATGGGGCGACAGAGACGGGAACCTTAGGAATGACAAGCCTGTCACAAGGGTGGAAGATTGTCTACACCCATGCTCAGGCCTTGGAGCTCATTCGCATATCATCACACCATGAATCTGGTCCTTCGCTGTGGAGGACAGAGGACCTCTCCCCATCTCCCTCTCCTGTGCCATTGCTTTACTGACAATGCCTCAGTCTTAGCTTAGTGAATTTTCTCTTACTTTAACACAGTATTTCTCAACCTTCCTAATGCCGTGACCCTTTGACATAGTTCATAATACAATACGTCCTGGGGGTAACCCCAGCCATAAAATCATTTTCATTGCTATTTCATAACTGCAATTTTGCCACCGTTATGAACCATAACGTAAATATCTGATTTGCAGTGTGTCTGAGACGGTCTGTAAAGAAGCTACTATTCTTTCTTAATGGTCCAGTCTTAAATGCCTCTTAAAGATCTCGCCTCCCACAGTGGGGTTCATCCTCACCATGAGGACCTCCCTTGCTTTTGAAAACAGCATAGCAACGCCTTCTGTGACGTTTGCTGTATTTTTGTGTGCGCTGGGCTAACCACCTAGGTTTCACTAACCACACATCGTCTTTCAAAAAATTGACTCTGGTCATATGGACCCTGCTTCTTTAAGGGAAGAAACTGAGCAGGGTGTGTGTGTGTGTGTGTGTGTGTGTGTGTGTGTGTGTGTGTGTGTGTGTAAAGCAATCTGTGAGGAGCACAGCACCTTCAGGGTGAGTCTTGGAAGCGGAGTCTCGCTCTCCATCTCTTAAGGTCTGGAATAAAATCCCTTCTGTGACACCAGGCCTTCGTTCATTTATTTTGTCTTGCTTAAATTGTCCTTCATTTTGGGTGCCTGCACTTCATCTTTTAAGTTGGATCATAAGATACTTGAAGGCCAAGGCCACGTTTAATGTATCTTTGCATTTCTCAAGGCATTAGCACCAGTATTTATAGCCTTGCATATATAATTACGTAATAAATGATTACTAACATAAAGAAGCAAAAGGAGAGGGAAAGATATTAATCTAACCAATTTCAGTATTTTCTCTAAGTTATTCTGCCTCCCAATAATCCATCTGGGAGTGTGTTTTCTCCCTCGGGAGAGGTTATTTTAAAAACCAAATATCTGCGCACTTAAGACAAATCTCTCCCTCCTGACGAACTGATGCCCATGCTGTTTGCCCTTCTGTGTCTGCTGCAGAGGAGCTCAGGGATAGGGTTTTTTTTGTTGTTGTTGTTTTGGTTTGTTTTTTGTTTTTGGGGGTTTTTTTTTTTGTCTGTACAGTCTTATTTGAATATTCTGCCATAATTGTACCCCTTCTTTGCTAAATATATTCTCCTCATATTCCTAGTTTTAAATTCTTTTGCCTGTGTATTTCCTTGTAAGCAACCTCACTTGATTTCTGGTAGGCTTAGTGGTGCTCTGAGTGAACGGGACTCTGTTTTCTCATCTGCGAAATGGAAGTAGCAGTGCCATTGAGAAGTCAATGTCAGGGATTAAATGATCAAAGCAGTACAGAGATGCGATAACAAACATGTTAAGGCAGAAGAATCAGCACATTGTTTTAAATTTCTACAAAGCCCAGTGTGTGAACGGTGAGTTACTACAGGGGTCCGCATGACTGATTGTGGCAGGCATAAATATCTGAGGCATAGGAAGAGGATTTGTGCAACAACCAAAAAACTACTAAATCAAGTGCCTAATGAATCCATGTCTCTAGATGTGCCTCTTTCTGTTGGTATACCACACGATTTCACCATTGCCTTAATTTTATGAACACACAATACACACATTTCCAGTATGCATACCTCCAAATCATGCCAGGTCAACTCAGATTCAAGGCTACTCTGGTAAGAGCTGCCATGTTTTTTACTGTACATACAAAATTTTTCTGGGGCTGAAGAGACGGCTCAGTGAGTAAAATGTTTGTCCCAGAAGTACAAGGATCTGAATTCAGATTACCAGGACCCACACACAGCTGGGCATGGTAGCATACATCTGTAATCACAGAACTCCTGCAGCAAGATGGGAGGTGGAGCCAGGAGGCAAAGATCAACATTTTTACATGGTGTACAAGTGCCATGTTACACAAGTACATGCATCAAACACATGGACACACACACACACACACACACACACACACACACACACCACAGTTCTATGTTCCTATGGAAACAATGGCTTATTGGATGCAAACACTTTGAACATTTCCTACCATCTTCCCTCATAATGTAAGAATCAAATTAATGTGTCTTCGGATTTCATTGTGTTAGAATGTTTGATTTTTAAAATTGCCATTTGAGTTGCCTTTTTGTACTATGTATTTATGTGCAGTGACATTCTCAGCATTGATGATTATAAAATCAAAATATCGATCTACTCTGAAAAATGTTGAAGATGTTCTACATCCTGCGGGATCAAACGTTCAGCCAAGATTAAATTCTTGATGTAAAAATAAATGCTCACACTTATCCCATTAGTATACACATTTGTTTTGTCCTTAATAAATCATAAAATTATACATATTCCAAAGAATTTTATAGTAAATTTCCTTATGGTTTATTACAAGTAAATGTTTGAGCTGTATAACTAGTTTATAAACCTAGATTCCCCAGGGCTGTGCAAACATTTGTCAGGTGAGAGTGAGTAGCCAACGAAAAAGGTTCGGAAGCTCTGCTCTGTGACATTTAAGGACCGATGTGTTAAATGTTGTTTATATGTCTACTCCCTGAATTCCAAACTCAGAGATTCAACCTGTTATCTGTTACCACCATGTGTGTGTATCATTTTACCTGTGGGTAAAACTGGCCTCTAACTGAACTCCATGTCACCTCCGCAGATCTTTCCTTCCTGTAACCCACACAAATCCTGCATCAGGTAATGGCTTAGCCGGTTATGATGCTTACAGTCAGGGTGCAGTGCCCCATACCCAGTCCTTAGAGAAACCCTCTGCCTCTCCCCCAGATGTGGACCAAGGGTGGACCTGCTTCTTGTGCCTTTTCCTGCTGTCCCCCAACTCAGACACACGGGCATCTAAAACTGGTTCTTGGAACCCTCACATTTGTTTGCCAAAGCTGCACCCATACAAATCCTGTCCAGATATAACTTGGCTTCTCATTTCACTCAGGATAGAAGCTGATGTCCTGCATAAGCTGACTTGTGGTGCTGTTCTGACGCTGCCCCTTCTCCCATCTTTCTCCCTTCCTGCCCCACCCCAACCCACCACCCCTGTCTCCTGAGAAAGGAGCCCATCTCACTTCTCTCTTGCCCCATATTCCTCAAAGACCTCTCTCATACTTCTAGGATTCAAAGATCACATGTTCATGGGCGCGTTTATAGCTACCCAGTCCAAAATTGCAGGCCCACTTACACATATATACCACCTATCTCCTGCCTTGTTTTTGTTTTCTGGAATAGTGCCCTGTGCCATATGACTCTATCTGAAGATGTGAATCAGGATGAGAACTCAATGATAGATCACTTACCTAGCAACCATGGGCCTTTGGTTTCATGTTTCATCCCTAGCAACACACACACAAAAGCACACTTGCACACATACACACAAATACACACTTATACACACACACATACACATACATACACACAAACACATACAGTCACATGCACATAAAGCTAATAGTATCAAATCTGGAGCTATGCCCCAGATCCACTGATAGACAGTCACATGATCTTATAAAACGTATTTATCCATCTGTGCCTCAGTTTCCTCATCTTTAAGACGGAGTTGTTGTAGCAATTAAACCAGTGTGTAAACACCACTGAGAATAATGCCTGGCATAAAGAAAACACTGAGAGTTCCAGCAGCTAGAACTCTGCCTTATTTATTACATGTCTCTCTAAATAGAGCACAGGCTTCCTTGTGGCGAGGAAGGGTTGTGTGTTTTGCTCACTGCCCTCTCACCAGTTCCCAGGAAATGCCTGGTACTTCTTAGATGCTTAGTAAATGTTTCCCAAATGAATGGAGTTGGCACTTGGTAGAAAGGTCAAATAGAGAATGAACTCTATTCTTTTCCTTAAGAAGCAGTGCTTGAAGTTTTAAAAGTGATGAAACAGAATTCAGAGGCAGGAAAAGTCAGAATGCCAAGAGAAACCCAGGCCTGAATTTTAGGTTTTTTCGTTTTTTTATGTCAATAGAAATGGGACAAACAGAAGACAAATCAACGAAGTCAAGAAATGGCTAGAAATCCAGGCAGCACTCAAGACAGTGTGTTATCTTAGATATATGTATGCAAAAGAAAGCTCTAAGATGTTCACTGACTAGTAATGCTGGCAAAGGTTGAAGCCTGGATAGAGCTCTGGACTGCACACAGCAGTGAGCACTGGTTGCTTCCAAAAGATGAAACTCCGTGGCAAGGTACGAGGGATGCCAAGACCAAAATATATCAAGAAGATATCTGCCAGTTTGGAAGGGGAAGTAGCCACTACTGACTGGTCTGGAAGTTGAGCATCAAAAACCAACAGAAACAAACAGAAAGGGAAAGATGTCAAAATATAGCTTGTCTTGCCTCATTCGTTGTAGAACCCCGGGTCTTTTCTAAGTCTTCCCAAGGAAAACGAAATTTGCAGCATTAACTATTTATACGTATGATGCATTTATTGACCACTGCTTAGGTAGTAAGTGTTTTTCCAGGTAGACATGAATCTCTTCTTGTGTATTTTTGTATTCTGTCAGAGATGTATGTAGAACAGGCACACTTTGAGCATCGGTGTACATAACTGGTTTACAGGCAAGGTTACCAATCAATCTCCACAAGCTATCTTCTCCTTTTCTTTCCTCACAGAATTCCCAACTTTTCTGTGCTCTGAGTCCCTTAGGTGAGTACGACCAGACTGTAAGAGGGTAAGAAGTGTTCTAAATCATAGATACTGTTAACATTCTAAATTCTTTCAAGGCACCTGAAACAAGTAGCTACAGTTCACCCTTTTTTCATTATCTGTCCTATGGTACAATAATGTAATAGGGGGAAGAAATGTTTCTCACCAATGTACACTGGGTCAGGGAGATAGCATGGAACACACTAGGTCTTATGGGCTCCCTCCCTTTAGGGCACTATAGAACAAGGGGAGAGTGTAGATATCAAACTCTGGAAGTCCTCTGGCCCACACTGAGAAGAGGCCAAAAGAGTTTGCCAGCTTCCTGGGGCTGTGCACTGGAGTTAAATCCATAACATTCATAACCAGGTTGTAAATTTTAGGCCATAGTTCATTAACTCCAGAAGTTCAAAATGATACCCCCTGCTTGCCCAGTCAATGCAGCTGAGAGTTTTCCTGGCGCGTGATGATCCATCAACAATTGGATTCCAATATCTTTTGCTTCATTAATAGAGTCACACGGGCCCCTCCTGTGGAGCTGGGGAAGGCTTCTGCCTCCAAGCCTTTGTTGCTGGGTTGGGCTGCAATTTGAGCTTCCAGCTACAGGCAGACCCCTGTGTACACCTGTTCCTGGCTTCTTCCAGTCAGGGTCTCAAGGTTGACCAAAGTCAGCACCAAAGCGCTTCTATGGGGCATGTTTAGCTTTAATGAGATAGTTGGACACTGACTGAAGTCAGTCCACATTTTAAGGAACCTTGTGTAGTCTTCAGCCACTTTACCCTAAGTATATCCCATCTCATCTGATCATAGCAAGTGTGCAGTTTTGAAGCTGGTTAATGCAAGAATGGGAGAAAATCCTTTGTTGGAGAATCTAACAACCTATGGTTGTGTGGACTTTCAAACCAGCAACTTTCTCTCTACAGTTCCAGGCAGAATCCATCCTACCTGACTAGGTCCAGAGAAAGTCACCTCCCTCATACTGATCCAATGATTGTCAACCTCCAGAGTGGGACTGGAATCAAGCTTGCAAATGTGTGGCTTCATGACCCACAGCCAAGAAGCAACCCCAGACAGTCTGTGAAGCTAACCTGGTCTAGAACAACCAAAGTTATAAAAGCCAGAGGTGTGAGCATTCTCTGTATTCAAGAAATAGCTGTCACTGTCCAACTAGAAACCTCCGTTCTAGCACTAGGTTCATGGTCAAGTTTAGATAGGGGAAAATCAAGTCAAAGTCAATCCAAAGTTTGGGCCAATCCAAACTAGCAAAGAGTCAGGGAAACACTGAAGGCATTAGACACAGAGATGCCTGTTACAGTCACTGTTTGAGGCATACTAGTTCGGCCTTGTTAATAGTACTAGTGAAGGCAGACAGAATCCTGAGGCTACCCTATTCTCTCCCCTAAAGCCACTCCCTCCATCAGCTGAAACAATAAAGGCCTACAGTGCAATCAGGGGGGCACCGTGGTCTTTCAAAACTTTTGTGAAATTCAAATGAGGTTCTTTTCCTTAGCAACCCTGCCCACTGTGAATTCTATACACACTCCCACACACCTCACGTACATGCTCCCCAAATCTCTTGCTTTCTTAGCCACTAAAACAACGTCATTGTAGACCCGTAAATGTCCATTGCTCCAAAGCCGCAGAAGCATTTTCTGCCTCCTGTTAATAAATTGTTCTTCTCTTTGCACAGCAGAGAAAAGATGAGGACAAAATTGGGGGGAATTATTTCCCAAGTATTGTTTCTCTAACAATAGCAATCCTTGCTCCTGAGAACTCTGTTTTGCTTAATATGTTCTTTCTGTAAAAGCGGCACAATGTGGCAGTGTAATAATCCATAAAGCAGTGTAAAGGGCTGATTCCCCCACAGTGTCCACTGAGAACACAGACGAGCTTTTCCATCCAGAGGGAGTTGTGTATATCAAGAGACGGTAAGTGCACAAAATCGGGGTCTGCAATAAAGTGGGGTCCAAATGTCAAGGATTAAATGTTCGGATTCTCTGCCTCATGGTAGAAGTGTCCGTGGGAAGAGCAGGACAGGACCCCATGGCTTTACTTGAGGGAGGTTCTCACACACAGAGCAAATTCATACTTTCCTTATGGAAAAAGGAAAAATGGTCAGATTAAGCATAAAGGTTTCTGGGCAACAAAACACCACCAAGACCAAGAGAAATCAGAGTAGATCTCAGTAACAATGGCTCTTGGAGCTGAGTAGTGGGAAGAAGAATGTTTAGACGGCCTGAGTCTGAATCCCTGAGACTCACAGCCAATGGTATTTGGGGGATGGACTTGGGAAGTTACTTTGCAAATCATCTCAAAAATCCTTCCATTCTCAGAGGCTCTGTCTTCACAGCAATGTCACAGTGATGTCCTTTTTGTTGTTCTCGACTCTTTATTGTCTCTCTTTTCTAGTTCCTAACTGCTACACACACATCTTCAGAACACATCATGTGCTAGTGTTACTTTAGTAGGGGCAAGAGATAAGGATGCTTACAAGGGTAAGTTGGACGGAAGAGGCAGAGACATGGACTAAAATGATCAGATGGTGACTTGGAATGGCACAGTGGGAGGGAACCTGAAGGGACAAAAGTCCCATGTGAGCTGAAGTGCATATAACAACTGAAAAGGGCAGATCTGGCAGGAGGAGGCAGACCCAGGCTACAGAATGTGGGCAGATACTATGTCCTGTCCACATCGACCTCCGTTCACCAGTATCCATGATGCTACACATGACTGAGGCATCTCTCATCACACAGGGTAATTACATTTCCATTCTAGACTTTGGGCTGGGCTATCATGTATTTTTTTTCCTTGAGCTGTAGAGGGAGAACTAAAATAACATCTGAGGACTACTCTGTGTGCCTTAGCCATTGTTCATCCCAGGGCAGGCTCAGAAAAACATTCATAACAGAAAAGACCTTCCCTACCTGCTCCTTGTGTTGATCACCCAACCCTTATAAAGTTTTTCCATGTTATCTCAATCCACCATCCTGGCCTTCTCTTAGGCCCAAGAGCAACAGGACAGTTGGACAGTCTTCTGCTGGATGAGTCCCTCAAGCTTGCTCTCAAAGTTCACCAGAGCCACAGGACCCAGCAAGCTCTGTCCTGTTCCCAGATTGACTCCCTGCTACCTTGCCAGGTTCTTCCTCCAACAGGCATGAGTCAATTGTGTTTGATGGGCCAAATAGGATATAGATGGCAGGAGGACCAAATGCTTCCAGAGCCTTCACTTCTATTGAGCAGAGAGGCAAGAAAGGATGAAGAACATGGAGTAGGTGATTGTTGTCTGTACGAGTCATGGCTCTCTGCAGTGAGATCTATATATAAGGGCTTTTAATACAGATATTAGCTTGGGTGATTATGCAAAATGAGAAGTCCCAGCACCTAGCCAGTGATGATGAAATTTAGTCCAAGTGTGATGGTCATGGGGGAGCCAGGGGTAGCTACCAGGCTAGGTCCCCTGGAGTCCAGTGGCTTGAAAAGCAGGAACTCTGGTTTCTGGGGCAAGTGACGATGACTTTTGACACATCACCTCACACTCTCACCTTGAGACTTAGGGGACATTGTGAAAGAGGGGGTGGAAAGATTGTAAGAACCACAAGGTGGGTGTGAGCACTGTGACACAGGGAGACACAGGGGCTGTTGCACTTGTGAATTCACCACAGCTCTGGTGGCCTACACAAGATCAAACCAGTTAACACTCCAGGATGGATGGAGGAAGGGCTCGCAAGGTCCCACTCTTAGCTACTGACGGTAGTTGGCTACTGGGGGAGAAAGAGCCATGTTGATTCAGAAGTGTGGCCCATGGTAGGTTGCCCATGCACAAGTGAATGGTCCCCACAGGCACAGAGGCAGCACAGCTCAGACTCAGTGGGTTAGGGGATTGGAAGAATGCTCTAGGGAAGGTCTAACATGAGTTAGGGGTGGAGGTAGGGGCAGATATGATCTAAATACATTATTTACATGTTTGAAATTGCCGAAGAATAGATTTCAAAAATGAGTACAGAAAAAAAAAAAAAACCAAAAACCTGGACATTTACTCTGCTTCTTATTCTACTGGTCCCCAGTGAGGTAGATGACGACCACCCATGCTGAGTCCACCCAAGAACGCCCTCCCAGACATAACCTGGGATAAAGCTGATGCCTGGCTCTCTGAGCATCATGGGACAGTCCGGTTGACACTTCGATGAGCTCATCAGTGGACTCCAGATGAAGCGATGTCAGTGATAAAGGGAGCTCACTATGGGCTGAGCATCTCGGGGGAAGTGCCAGAGAAAAGGTGACTTTGAACCAGATCTTGAAGGATAGAAAGGCTTTGTAGGTGTGGAGAAAGGGAGGGGGTTGGAGAAGCCCTTCAGGCAGGGGAAGGCGGGGGAAGGCAGTAGTGGGATGGGGCTGGGAAGCCTTCCTCAGTGTTAGGAAATCACCTTAGAGCATCGAGAGCTATTTGGCACGGGTCCACATGCCACATGTGCACGTGGGGACGGGGGAATCTCCTCCTGAAAACCTAATTTGTCAACACCCTGGGCTCAGAGGAGAAAAACAGAAGCCAGCGTCTCGTTAGCTTTGAACGACCACAGTCCCTTGCATCCGAGGGGCTGCTGTGACTTCGGCGAGGCCTGTGTAAATAGCGCCGGATGGGATTGTAGCTAATAGGGTTATTAATACCTGTCACATCCCAGGATGGCAGAATAATGTGGAGGTTTTCTACTATAGATTAAAACCAACCAACGGGGAATTTTCCGAGGCTGGCAGTCACAGCTTTCTCTTCAGACAACTTTTCCTCCAGCCATGCAGACAGGGGTAAGTAATTGTCCCGGGGAAAGGTTTGTCACCACAGTAAATGCAAAAAAAAAAAAACGGGAACAAGCCTGCCTCGCTTATCCTCAGGCAAGAACATGGGTATTCAAAACTCACTGATAATCCCCTAACCTCCCAGCAGCCTGTAGATTTGACCTCTTTCCCAGCCCAAATAGTCGCCCCAAAGAAAAGCCACCTTTATTTGCGCTTCATGCCTTTTGCTCTTGAGTGGAAAGAAGACAGAGAGCTGAAGAGAGAAGGAAACAGATGCAGGCTGAGAACACTGCAGGTCCTTGGGCTACCCTGGGGCTGCATTGAACAGAGATGCTCCAAGCAGAAAAGGGCTGGGGATAGCCTTGTCGACTCAGGGCCTTCATCCAGAACCTGGAGCGGGGTCTCCCCTCTTCCATAGAGGTCTCCAGAATTCCAGAAAAAAAAAGTTGGCACTGGCCAAAGATGCTGTGGGTGCAGCCTCCATTGGTACAGCCTCTATTAGAACTCTTGTGGGATGTGTCAAGCCCATTCCATCCAGAAGAACTTCCTTGGGAAACCATGTCCTTGTACACTACACTTCCACAGAGGTCTCAGGAGAGCCTTTGTCCTGCTGGTCTCTCCAGGCCTGGCATATTCCCTTTCTCCAAAGCTCACCAGTAGAAGGCTGTAAGTGTCTGTGACCCAAACACCACCAAAGGACACAGGCTGTTGCCCCTTGTAAGCTCTTAACAGTGGCTTTAGTGGGCAGCGTTCATTTGCCAAGTACTCTGGTTAGCCCTGGGGAGACATTTAAACTCCAGACTCAGAGAAAACCAATTTCTTGTTTATAAGCTCTCCAGTCTGTGGTATCTGATCATGGCAGACCACGATGACTGACACATATTCTTTGTCCTAGTATCTTAAAGGAAAGGAAGGAGGGCCATTCTGATTCTAATGATTGGCGCAAACCAGTGTGGTGACACCAAGGCGGTGGGTGATGCATAGGACTTAAGGACATGAACTGGGCCCATGACAAGGCTATGATTTTCTCACCATGATTGTGCCATGGTCGTTTGTCATGTGGGAGATAATTGTACACTTATCCTGCAGGAAAGATAAGGTAGACAAAATCACATAGTAAGCACTCAATGGCATGTTATGTGTTGAAGATTATTGTTCTTTTGGCCCTACTGTGAATCAACAGTATGACCTTGGACCTAATTTTGTTTACGTAAATAATAAAGACAGGTGCTCCCCATTTCTCGTGTTGATAATTTGAAAAGAAGCAAAGATATGGAAGAAAAATATCTAGGAAATCTGAGCTATTTTTTAACTGTTATTACCATTATCTCTAGGTGGCTCTTCTACTACTTACATACCTGAATGATGTCCTAAAAGTCCCTACACTCTGCCTCTGGCTCCTTCAGATGACCCACAGGTAGGGTCAGACAGTGGTCTGTCAGTATCTGCCAGCCATCTCCACTTACACACTTCTGTTTGCCTGAGATGACCATCACCAACCTGGCCCAGGAATTCAAATAGCTGTCATGGAGGCAGAGAGCAAAAATCTTGAGTGATATAGATTAGTCCCAAGCCTGTATTGTTTATGAGAAGTGACCTACCCTTAGTAGAGAGAGTCTAGTAGAAAAAAGTAGCCTTCATCACAGGATTCTGTTAAAATCATTCGGCTGTGCCTTCAAAGAGTATATTAGGATCCCAATTCCTCCTCTACTATTGCTTTTTGGCCACCACAAAATGAGCATCTTTCTCTGCCACATGCTGGCACCATGGTGTTATGTCCATCCTTGCCACAGCTGAGGCAATGGTACCAAGCGATCGTGCACTTAAACCTCTAAGACTCTGAACCTAAACACGTGTTTCAAAGCTGATGTATCGTGGATGCTGATCTATCTTGGAGATAAGCCACTTGCCTAGGTGTTCTCTGGCTTTTCTTCTTAGCTCTTATGTTGACTTGTTCCCATGATCGGAAGCTGACTGATTCTTGTGCTTGTGGTTCTGTACCGGCAAGGAGGTGACTCTGACTCTCTGCTTCTGATGGCAAGATGTAAATGTGATGGCAGTCAGGGGTAAGGGAAAGAACACAGGCTACTCTCAGAACTCAGTGGCCATCCAAATACCAATTGTCTTGTTGGGACCCAAATGACCCTCCAAGTCCTCATGCAGTATTGTGAGGGGTGTGGTCTTCCTCAGACGGTCCAATGCTGAAGGCCAGCTGCTGGCAGTCCAGGAAGTAATCCTGAGAACCCAACCCTTTGTGGCCCATCCCCCTCTCAATTTCGTTCCTGAAAATACTCTGCCCATCCCAGCAGCCAAGGCACTGTGCCAACGCCAAGTCCAGAAGGGCAGGGCTTTACAGACATTTAGAAAACATTCATTGGCTGGTAGAACCATCTAGAAAGTGCATTGTTCTTGAGTCCGAGCTATCCCTGAGAGCAGAGAAGTCATAGCTGGGAATGCTTGGTTTCTTGCTGCCATTGATAATCTCTCCTTCATCAACCATGGGGGTTGGGTAGACATAAGAGTAAGAATTTGGGGGCATGTATTTGCAGAGACTGGGTCCAGTTCAAAATAAAAGGCCTCCACAAATCTCTTCTCCCCTCCCTCCTCTCCTTTCATGAGAGAGAGAGAGAGAGAGAGAGAGAGAGAGAGAGAGAGAGAGAGAGAAGAAACAACAAAATCAGCAAGTGACCCTGGTATTAATCCCAGGACTCTCACACATGGCTCAATGTAAAGAGCTCATAAAGAAGCACACACATAAGAAATGTTATGTCTGAGCAGGAACAAAGCACTCAACAGTGCCAGGATGAACCTCCCCCCCCCCACCCCGCCCTGCGCCCTCTGGGCTGTTTACAGTAAAACTTCATCACAAGCTGCCATTAAGCTTGGCAGTTACTGTAAATGCTGCTGTCGCTGTTGACTTCCACAGCCCCAGGACATTTTATACAAGACAGAGTGGCTTCAACACAGAGACCCAAACCTCCACTTGCTTCTCTTCAGAAAGTAGAAAGTGCCCCAGAGAGAGATATCAGCCATTCTCCAGCTGGAGAAATGTGGGCTGCCTCCCCGCCACTCTGTGGGCTGTAAAGACCATAACGAAGTCAGCAGGGCTGGTGGGATAGATTCCAGAACAAAATGAAAAGCAGTTTGGCCATTATGAGGAAGGCCAAGGAGCACTGTCTGACCTCTTCTATCTGTTTTCTCTGCCACCTTCATGGAGGGAGAGAAATGGCCTATTCTGGGATCTATAAATGAAAACTGGACATGGGCCCAAGGTGAATTATTTGGGATAGGGAGGCTATAAGATCTGTAGTCAGGATGGGGAGTCACCTGAAGTAGTGAGACATCTCCACCACTTTCTACTTCCTTTCCCCAAAGCAGTTTCAACCTCTGGAAAGAAGCCACTAAGGGACTTGTTTAAAATTCTCCATGATTAATTCATGGCATTTATCTTCCTTTCATCTGAATTTTAGAGGGGAGGCGAACCTCAGCATCTTACCCAACATTCTGAAGCAAAGGCTCCTTCCTCTGCAGGAAGCTGTAACTGGCACAGACATGTCCACTAACCACTGCTTCGGTGCATGTTGCTGGCTGCCCAGTGTGAGGCAGACATGGGGAAGGTGGTGCCCTTTCTAATGAGAAAACCTGGGGTCGAATCCTAGTTCCACCCTTTGGCGGCTCCATATACTTTGCAGCATTTCATTTCTCTGAGACCAAATTTCCTCTTCTGCGTGATGAGGCCATTGGGCAGATTGAACGAAATAAAGATGTTAAACTGCTTATCACAGTGTCTGGCTCACCAATAAATCTTGTTGGATCTCAATATAAGGGATCAAATATTGACCTCCCCCAAGCCCTAGAGAGAAATGCCCGTGCCTTTGAATTGAGCATCGTCAGCAACAGGGATTAACTGCTACACACCCAGGGTCAGCCATCACCCACCTAGCCTCAAGTATCCCTGAGCCTCTTCTCTCTATTTCCAGATAATGTGTGCTCTGGGAAAGCGAACACATTTTAATATCATCCTAAGTCAAACATCATTATGGAAGTAAACTAGCTTGGAAGAAAAAAAAACTAAAAGCACAGATGCATCCCAAGGCCAAGTGTAAACGATTTTTAGATTCCCAATTATTTTAAGTTACCTATGCCCAGGAGAGACTGAGAAGGCAACCTAAATTCACGCAGATAATCCAGAAGTGATCGTCTGGATGAGTTCCTTGTACTAGTCCCTAAAGCAAAGACCTCAACTTGACTTCAGAGAGAATTCCCCATTCATATTCCGAGGGGCTCATCGTGGCGCTTCAGGAAAGGGGGAGTAAGTGACTACAGGTTCCGAATTTCTCACTGTAGCAAGTGAATGTGTGGCCACTGCTGGGTCTCTCAAGCAAAGGAGAGGTCTCACGTTCCAGACATTTCCAAATGCAGTAATTTGTCTCTTAAAATTTGCATGATCTGTATTGGTTATTTGTGTGCATGTGTGTGTGTATGCTCACATGCACACATGTGTGTTTATTGTACATGCATATGCATGTGTGAGTGTGTGTGTTTGTGTGTGAATGTGTGTGTGTTGTATGTGCTTGTTTGTGTGAGAGTGTGAGTGTAAGTGTGTATTTGTACATGAGTTTATATCTATGTGTTTGATCATGTGTATGTTTGTGTGTGTATGACTGTGTGTATGCATATGTGTGTTTGAGTGTGTATATGTTCATGTGAGAGTGTGTATTTGTATGTGAGTGTGTGTATGTTTATGTGTAAGTGTGTATGAGTGTGTGTATGTGTGTGTACAGAGGTTGATGTTGGACATTCTCTATCATTTTCTATCTTACCTTCTAACTCAGAGGCTTCTCAATGAAGCTGGAGCTGACTAACTCAGCTGCACTGGCTGGCTAGCAAGCTCCAAGGACCCAACTGTCACTGACTTCCTTTCTCTGGCACATTGGAGTTACAGGTTTCATATCAAGTCACCCAGTTTCCATATGTGGGTCACAGACCCACACTCAGATCCTGTGTATGTTTACCTAGCACTTTACCAGTGAGCCATGCCCCCCAGGCCCTGTGATTAGCTACGTTTATGCTGCTATGACCAAAACTACCCATAGGAACTGCCTCTAGGAGGAAAGACTCATTTGGCTCACAGCTTCAGGTCTGAGAGCATCTTGGCAAGCTGGGCGTGGCTCTGTGTATACTGGGAAATGTGAGATCGAGTCAACCAGGAAATAGGAGGTGTGTCGGTACTAGGGGTTAGACTACTCTCAAAGCCTTTCCCCCAGTGGACCTGCTTCTGCCAGCCAGGCCATGTCTCCTAAAAGTTCCAAAGCCCGCCAAGATAGCACCACCAGCTGAAGAACAAAATTTCAAAACGTGAGACATTTTATATTCAAACCATGACATGTCATCCCTGGCCTCCAAGGCTCATGGCTTATCTCATAATTGAAAACACATTTAGTTCAACTCCAAGAGTTTCTAGAATCTTAACAACCACAGCACTGCCGTATAAGTCCAAAGTCTCTTCTGAAACTCAGAGCAGACTCTTAGCAGTGAGCCTCCATGAGAATAAGGAAGAAAGATGCATGCTTCCAATACATGGCTACATTTAAACGTTTTCATTTCAAAGGAGAGGAACAGAAAGTTTGCAAGCAAAAGACTGAATCAAAGCAAGGCCAAACTCCAGCAGACAAAAAGTCATCAAATCCCATTGCTTCCTGTCCAGCATCTGGGACACGTGGTGGCATGACATGGCTCCAACAGTCTTGGACATCAATAGTTTACGGTCCTATTCCTCTGATCTCTTAGGCTTACTCCCCTAGTACCTGCAACTCTCATCAGGCATCTCACATTATTGGCCTCTAAAACATCCTGAAGTCTCCACATTTTCATGCATAGCCTTCTCAGGGGCTCCCTGCAGGGAACTCAACTCCAACTCAAGCTTTTGAGGCTTTCCCTAAAAGTCTTTCTTCAACCTTCCTTCTATTAGCCAGGCCCTACTTCCTAGGACCCCATACTTCAACACAATAACATCATCAGTCATGGAGCAATCATTAGCCCATGAGCCTGCGGGGAACATTTCTGACTCAAACCGTGACCTACTCCCACCACATTCTAGCTTAGCTACTTTTCTGTTGCTGTGAAGCAACCTCATGACCAAGGCAGTTTACAGAAGAAAGTATTCACTGGGGGCTTGCTTACAATGTAAGAAGATTAGTCCATAATCATCACAGAGGGCAGCCAGGCACGGTGAGGGACCAGTAGCTGGGAGCTTATATCTTAATGCAACAACTGCAAGGCAGAGAGAGTTAACTGGGACGACTTGAGCATTTAAAACCTTAAATCCCACCCCTAGTGACATACCTCCTCTAACAATGGACACACCTCCTAATTCTTCCCAAATAGTTCCACTAACTGGGGACCAAGCATTCAAATGTATGAGCCTAGGAGACCATTCTCATTCACACCACCACACATTCCCTTTGCCCCAATGTCAGAGATCAATCCCAGTGAGTATAGGGTGATGTGAAGTAATCCTGCCCTGTCTTATACCACTCACTTCTGTTTCACATGTCAGGTCACTGAGTTACTCTCTTTTCCAATGCAGAGACATCCCGGAGCACGTTTGCTATTGACATTTCATCAGAGGGAGTGTACTCATTAGCCAAGCCCGAACCCCAATAATATTCTCCTGTATGCTTGAAACATGTTAGCGCCAACTCTTCCTATGCCTTCTACAGATTAGAATAGATACCCAGTCTCGGGTGTCTAGTCTACCCTCAGCTTTGCTCCTGTCTGATACTGTTCATAGATTCCAGACTCAACAAGGGCAGAGACTTTTAGTAATATAGCCCATGTGACCTGGGTATTAGAATAGTACCTGACACAAAGTAGATGCTCAGTAAGTATCTCACTGTCCCCACCCCCACCCCACCCCCACCCCACCCCCACCCTCTAGTTTCTCCCTACCTTTGAACCTAGGTTCTTATATTCGTATCTTGAGCATTAAGCATCTGGCTTTATCTTGCAGGAGGATGTGTGGTACCAAATGTCTATTATGCCACCTTTAAGTATGTCTCTCTGGTTTTGTTTGTATGTTTGTTTGTTTTGGTTTTGGTCTGAGCCTCCTTATTCCTGTCGTTGAAATGAGTACAGCACACCTACCATGCAAAACATTTTTTGGTGGGGCAATTGAACCTACTGTCTTTCACATGACAGGAAAAACACTCTACCACTGAGTTATATCCCCAGCTCTTTTTCTGCTTTCTATTTTGAAACAGGCTTGTGTTGAACCTATTCTACAACCTAGACTGGCCTTGAACTTGCAACCTTTGGGCTATGACTTCCCAAGTAGCTAGCATTGCAGGATTCGTCTGCAGGCCTGGCTGCAAATTTGTTTAAAAGATTAAATTATGTGTATAAAGTCCCTTGTAGAATTCCTGGCACATAGATCAGGTTCAGCAAATGGCATTCCCTCCTCCACTTTCCCATAAACAGGGATGTTGTCAAGAGTCAACGGATAACTTAAGTAATGTTCCTTGAATATTTATGCTACCTAATAAATACAGGCTCCTCTCACCCTCCCCAGGTGCAGTGGGTTGTGAAGGCAAACATTCACAGGATTATGTTAGGAATTACCCTTCCCCTCAAGGTGCTCATGGGCGGAGGGCAAACCACCCAGCTAGTAACCGTACAAAACTAGACAAAGAGAACAATAAAGAAATATCAGGGGCAGGGGAGGGACTGCAGGGAATACTGAGGGATGTGTCCTTTTATGACCACCTGATTCTTGACTACACATGGATCCTTGACCTGGCTTTGCCAGCCTGGATCTCTCAACTATGCTAATGATGTCATTCATTGACAATAACCAGCTCTACTGGCATTCAGCGTCAATAGACTAGAGAACACAGATGTGAGGGATAGAGTTTTCCAGTAGCAACTGGCAGACTCTTCTAAGACATTGCTACTCCACCCTTCTACCACCACCTCTGGTCCTTCAACAGCAGCGGCGGCTGGTGCTAACTCTTGTCTCTTCTACTGCGCACTCCCAGAGAGTCAAGTGATGGTTTCGTGTGAATCCTCTGGTTTTATTTTGTCAGGAAGGGGGAGAAAACTAACTCTGCACTTCATGCCAGGCCCCTTCTTGAGCATTTTAAAGTTTTTCTTCTTTACATTTGATTCTACAGGACTTGGGAATACAGCCTCACCCATTCTCCAGGGATAGGAAGCAAGAACGGAGAACAGTTGCTTAAAGATCCTTGATGAGAGCCCACAGATGGCTCAGTAGGTAAAGGCTCTTGCCCCTTCACCTGATAACCTGAAGGCCCCGGAACCTACATGGTAGCAGGAGAGAACAGAGGCCAGACAGTAGTTCTCTGACCTCCATACACACAGGTGGCACACACACCTCCCCGCTAACAAATAATAAATAAATAAATAAATAAATAAATAAATAAATAAATAAATACTTTTTTATTTCTTTTTTTTAAGGTAGTTTGTAAGTTGTAAAGAACTGGTCTTGGGAGCAGCACTTGTGAAGTGTAGTGGTCAGAGGTGCTCCAGTGAAAGTTAGAATCCAGTCTCTGGGAAGAAGAAATGCCTGTTAATTCCTCGGGGGCATAGTTTATTAGCCTCGACTCACGAATTGGCGGTATCTTTGCCTATCTCTTCCTCAGGCAAACATGCAGAAACATGCAGACAGCTACATGGCCGCAGATGGGGGTGGGGATGGGGCAACCATTCCCTAAGTCCAAGTTTGATGAACAATTATAGCTAGTTGAGAATAGTCCTGGTTAGCTATTGGTACAAAGCAAAACGTTGGATTATAGCAACTTAAAATTTATCACTGATTTTGCTCAAAGCCCATCCATCATTTGCATTGGGCTTGGTGGTGACCTTAATTGACATGGGCTCAGCAAGAAGAAGAGCTTCATTAGACCTAGGGGGTCTATTTTTATGATGGCTGTCACTTAAGAAGCTCAACCAGGACTGTAAACAGGACTCTGGAGTCTTCCCTACAGAGATCTCACCATAAAGATGCTTGGGTTTCCCCACAACATGACTCTGGCTTCCACAAACAAGTATATTAAAGAGGTTTGCAAGGTTTCTCACAGTCGAGCCTTGAGTGTATCAGAATGTCACTTTCACTAAATTCTATTGGTTCATCAAATCACAAAAGGTAGTCTAGATTCAAGAGAGGAATTAGGTTTAGGAGTTCAGTTTGATCCATAGGACCTGTGTAAAAACAACTGAGCGATGTAGCACACGCTTATAATCTCAGCCCTGGAGCTGAGGGAGGCCGACAGGCAAATTCCTGGGGCTCACTGGCCAGACACTCTGGCTTGCTTAGGGAGCTCTAGTCCAGAAAGGGATTCTGCCTGAAAAACAAAGTGGACACCTAAGATTGACACCTGAGTGACACCTAAGATTGTCTGCTGTCCTCCACATGTATGCCACACACCACACACACACACACACACACACAGAGAGAGAGAGAGAGAGAGAGAGAGAGAGAGAGAGAGAGAGACACGCAAGCATGCATGTGTACATGTACACACAATCAGGAAGGGTTTAGGCTTTCCCTGTGTAGTGTGAGTAGTGAAGACGTTGTTGCAATCTTCAGATTCACTACAGGAACCTCAGTTGTAGAGGAAGAGAAAAAAAAATCATAGGTAGGGTCTCCAAATAGGCTTCATTCAACTGTCACACTGGCAAACTGCCTTGTAAAGCAGATCTCGAAATGCCCAAAAGAGGTGGTTGGGGTGAGGGCCTGGCAGGCATGCTCATCCCTGCTCTGGCATGGCGATGTGATAGCCAGGACAAGGTGAGCTGGTTCCAAGCCCAGAGCATTAGGGCGTGTCACAATGCTGGCTGACCCTCCCTAGCCTAAAAAAAAAATAGTCATCAGAGCTAGTCAGCTCAGCATCTGGTCTCCATGTGCTCCCAGGCCCCAGCCAGCCCCTCAGTCCCTCACTGTCACAGGTATTAAATTCCCCTGGACATGCATGCCAGCAGAAGCCAGGGTTGAAACACACTAATAAATCCATCTGAACACTGTGCTCTCCTGGGGCCGATCAGTACTTCAGCTCCAGTCACAAAAATAACATACTGTAAAAGACTGATTAGTCATCGGATAATTGAGTTCTTAAATGTCAAAAACAATATCGAATGAATATTCAACAGATCATGGCACTGAAACTTACCTGCTCCATCAACAATGACTAACATTTCCCCCCCATTGTTCTTTCCCAGAAATTATGGTAATATGACTTTTCTAAGGTGATGAATGTGGCTCTCTGCAAACATATTGTCTTACAGGTTAATGCACAATGTGTTGGTTAAGAAAATCTACTCTGGAGTCAGGCCGGATCGCATCTCTCTGCATTTGCTTCACCTCCCCATGAAGAAAGGGGGAATATCAGAATCAGTCCCTTCCAGCCACAGACACACTTCAGAGCTCTGCTCTTTGTGAATGCTACCCCCGTTTGCCTTTATTTACGTAGCTGTTCTCTGAGACCTGCAAGAATGTACTCTTTCCAGTGCAATTTATGTTTAAATAAAGCCCAAGGTTCAAGTGTTCTTGGAGGCTGCTGTGTAACTGAATTTCATGGAAAGTGGGACCAAAATGTATGCAAGAGCCTTCCTCTAGGGTTATCTGAATTCGCATGTGTACATACATGCACACGTGTGCACACACATGTGCCCACACATGCATGCATATCTCTCCTATCACCTAGAGATACAGGGCTTAAAGCTGTGTTTACAAGGCATTTCTGAGCCTGAAATCCAAACAGGAGGGAACTGCCCCCATGCAGATCCAGCGTCCTGTTAGCCTGGCCTCAGCAGATGCTACTACAGCTGGAGCCGGGACCTGCTTGGTAGGGTAGAGGCTGGCGCTGGGGTCAGGTCACAGGCCCTATAGTGTGTCAGAGGCTTTGCTCTTGGTGGGAACATCAGGATCTGCCAGGCAACAACTGCTTTTCCAGCTGGACACTATCTGTTCCTGGTGCAGGTCTTCCTCTTGCTAGCCTGAAGCATTCAGCCCTCTAACTGACTTTCCTCAGTCCCAGCCCAGCCCAGCCGCAGCCCAGACCCGTCCACTGCAGCTAGAATGTGGAGGCCAAACATGGCCCTGGCTTCTCCCTGGTATCCTGTCTTGGGGACTGGAAAGCGCATTCTCCATCCTATGTATAAGCAAAGACATTGCAAAGACGATGCTGTTCCTGACTCTGCATCCCTGAGAACCTTCCAGGCTCTCAGGAGACAGAAGAGAAGGCTGAAATGATTCGTCCATTCCACAGTTTCCTTCTGCCTGCTCCCAGCTTCACACACAGGCTCCGCTCTGTGCATGGCTCCTCTTAACCCCTCTGGAGCAGCTGAGCAGCAGATGACTTGGACAGGCAGAAGGTCACCACTGAGTGCCAACACTGAGCAGAGCTCTCTCTCTTTCACTCTCGCAGAGGGACCACGGGAATGGGAAGAAAGCGTAACCCTTCACTTCCCACTGTTCCTGCCCTGGAGAGGCTTACAGACCATTTTCAGAAGAAAGGCCCTGGGAATTGCTGCCCAGAGCAACTGCACCAGCAGGCAGGTTCCTGGTGCCCACTAGGAGAGTTTGAGTTCAGCTGCCCACCCACAGGGCCCACTGTCTATAAATGTGGCTCTAACCCCCAACCCCAGCCAGCAGAGTGCTACAAGCGGAGGGCCTGAGTGTTCTCACACTTGTTTTTAATTACTGCAAAAAAAAAAAAATGTCATTGTAAGAGGCAGCATGGTTCTCAGTTACCCACACTCAGACTGATGCTCTCCGTGTGAAGCGGTTAGCACAGACATTTAAAAACAATTAGGACGGTGGCAAGGCACTCTGAGAGCTGGCTGTGGGGGGAGTGGGGGGAGGCAGGCCATTAGCTCACCAGATAACTAAGTTATCTGGTAACTTCTGACGAGGGGAGGAAGGTGGTTGGTTTCTTTAATATTTTCCTTTTGATGTCAGACAGGATCTGTGAAGACAAGAACACGCACACGCACACACACACACACACACACACACACACACACAGAGCTATGCTATAGGATGATAAGACAGATGCATTCTTAATGCTTTAGGAACTCCTGCAATGAAAGGCTACGGAAGAGCTGCTGTCATGCCCAACAGGTTTTGAGGGGTGGGGTGGGGCATGGAAAAGATGATGGGAATTTATTGAGGATGTGGGTGAGGGTAGGGATGTGGGTGGGCCCTTGCCTCCGAGTCAGCCCTCACAATGCAGAGCCACCGTAGGGAAGTCAGGGCACTTGCCTTGCAGAAGTGGCCTGAGAACTGAGAAAAGACTTCATGGGGCTGGAAAGATGGATCACTGGGTAAAGTGCTAACTGTGCACGTTTGAGTGCCTAAGTTCGAATCCTCAGTAGGCAAGTAAACATCCAGGACAGGCAGTGCTGGGATGGGTGGCCCATAGAGACAAGGAAACCCCTGTGGATTCCTGGATACCCAGTCAGTCCAGCCAAAGCAATGAGTCTGGGTTTAGAGAGAGATCCTAGCTCAAAGAAAAAATAAAGTGCAGAGGGACGGAGAAAGAGTCTGACCACCACACATATACATGTGCACTGATATGCATATGTACCATACGCACATGTGGACACTCACAGTCATGCCTATACATTAAGGAGAGAGAGAGAGAGAGAGAGAGAGAGAGAGAGAGAGAGAGAGAGAGAGAGAGAGAGAAAGAGCAGGGAGCCAGTTACACTGGCTACACCATTGTGCCTTGTGTCCTATCTGCTCTCAAGCCAGCCTTGCAGAAGCCTGGGAACCTGTCTAGATTTCTCCTTGTAGGGTTTGGAGGAAGAGCAAGAGACGAGCTGTGGCTACCCCATCTATTACAGACTGAATAGTGTCCTCCTAAATTATATGCATAAATCTTCAACACCAACACCCCAGAATGTGACATTACTTAGAGATGGGCTCTTAAAATGAGGTCCTTAGGGTTAAGACCCCAGTGCACTGTGACTAATGACCTTGTAACAATAGAACCACCAGATAGTGACAGAAATACTCAGGACACTGACATGGTGGCCTAGGCACAAAGAGAAACAATGTGGCTGCGAACAAGGACTGGGCACAGTGAGCATCCAGGAAAAGACAGAGGAAGGCTCTACCCAGAATCCAGGGGAGCAAGATTCTGGACTCTCAGCTTCTGGGGTTATGAGAGGGAAGATTTCCATGTGTTTAAGCACCCTGCTTGTGGTTCTTTGTTACAGCAGCCCTAGGAGACCCATACACTGCCGACCACCACCTTCCTCCTCCTCCTCAGCTTCCAGTGTGGAAGCCTCTGAAGACAGTGTAATCCACATTGTGTAATCCACAATGTCCTCGAATGCATATCCACCAAACACTTATTGACAAGAATGTGATAGGAAACAGTAATGGAAAGGCACAGAAGAGGCGAGGAACCGCAGTGACAGGCGATGGCCGGGTCTGCTCCGGAGTCATGGGAAGACAGTCACTTCTCCTTGCCACTCTCCAGCATCCCCTTTCTCACCATATTCTCTGAGGCCCTTTCTCATTGTGGGAAGAAAACCAGCTGTGTGAACCTGGTAATTGAGTATCCCGAGATATACACACACACACACACACACACACACACACACACACACACACCACTTGTACAGTGTTAGTTATTTCCTCATTTCGGTGACCAAACACTGGCAATAAAAAACTTGAAGAATGGAAGTTTTGTTTTGACCCAGTGATAGGGAATAGAACAGGTCAAATCAGGGAATGCTCGGTGGTCAGAAGCCTAAGGTCAGCTATTGTCATTGCGTTATCAGGAAGCAGAGAACAGACACGCAGCGCAGCCAAGCTGTGAGAACCTCAAGTCCTATCCCCCCCCAGAGACCCACTTCCTGCAGCAAGGCTCCACCTTCTTAAGGTTGTACCACCAACTGGTGACTCACCATTCAAGCACATGACCTTATGCGGGATATTACACATCCAAACTACCACCTGTAGGTGGAGGGCTGATCGGAAAATGAAATAAAGTAAAATATAATATGTGCCATGGCGATTGTGGTCACACCCAGGAGAGAGTTAGTATGTGCTGCCTTCTTGGGTAACACATCATCACCCACAAAGATCTGCCCTGCGTCTTGCCTGGGCTCTGTGAGATAGACCAGTACAGCAAAAATTATTTCCAAGCCGGGTGTGGTGGCACACACCTTTAATTCCAGCACTCGGGAGGCAGAGGCAGGCGGATTTCTGAGTTTGAGGACAACCTGGTCTACAAAGTGAGTTCCAGGACAGCCAGGGCTATACAGAGAAACCCTGTCTTGAAAAATAAAAAAAAAATTAAAATTAAAAATAAAAAAAATTCAACCATTGTCTTATGAAAATTCTTGCTGCATATTCCCAAACTTTCCTTGCATTCTGATTATGTAAGAATTAAAAATAAGGTATTTGAAACTCCAAGTCTCAAATACAGACATGAACACTTAGAAATGATTCTACAATAACACCCCAAATATTATCTCAGTTAATGGGATGGCTGATACTATATTGAACATATAAAGATGTGATTTTTCAACTCAGCTGCAGACCTTGTTCCTAGATGACATATCTAGAAGAATTCACAGAGAGCCCCATGCTAGAAATGGAGTAGCAGGGAAAGGGCCTTGAACAAGAGGGGCAATCTGGAGGAAGCCAGCTGCTGCCCCTGCATAGCCAGAGTGAGACTCCAAACCTGGGGCGGTCTGGCTCACTGCCGGCCCTCAAGAAGCTGGTCTGTTTCTTGAAACACCAATGATTCTTTAATTTGCAGAGCTGTGGGCATCTCCATATGCCACCTTGGAGTGGGATTGTCGCACAACAGGCACAAGAGAATCACACCTCAGCACAGAGCTCAGTAAATGCACTGTGAAACATATTTCAGTTCCAAAGGCAATTTTCTAATTAGTAACGACACACAATGGTTTCCCAGTCTGTGAGCACTTCTTTCTCCGGAGCTGGGTCCTGAGCTAAATTAAGCTTGAATATGTCACGAACCACGTCTCTGGTCCTAGATGCAGGCTCCTCAAACTCCATGCCCTTGGTTTGGATTGAAGTGTGGCATCAGGTCTGCCCCTTCTCTGAGGGCCACGCTCTTACAGGCTGATCTGGAACCTCCCTGGACTTAGAAAGCAGTGTTCATTCATCCATTTAACATTCATCAAGGACTCCTCAGGATGGTACCCAAAAACGAGAGACTTTTCCCATCAGGAGCTTTACAGGCTTCTGGAAAACACGCAGCTACTACTGCACAATCAGTTGAGTCATGCAGAAAAAGCTATGAGAAGGATTCTAAGTCGACTGCGAAGTGGGGAGAAGATTTCCTGGTAGAAGTGATGTTTAAGCTCTGTGAGGTGGGCTTAAGTTCCCACCATGTCGCTTCTCTTAGGTATAAATTAATCACACTCTCTAAGATACCCGACCATATTTTATTGGATAGCTTTTGGTTTATTGTTCTGGTGTTTTCTGCTTATTTCCTTTATTTAAGTTTGTTCCTCGATGGTTTCATGCATACCATTAATAACACTGGTTATTCTCATCTCCCGTCCATTTTTAAATCTTGTTCCTGATCTTGTCTACCCTGACTTTTCCCTACAAATCTCTGCCTCAAACTGCTATTTGTTTAGGTTTATGAGCCACCAGGTCTGACTAGGGCCATCTGTGTGGTCATGGCTTTGGAGCTATCTACGGAAGCCTGGTGGGCTCAGCAGTGGGTACTCAACTAGAGACAGTAACTCTTCCACTCCTGGAATCTACCCATAGCCTATAATTCAGAAGTAAGCAGTGGGGTCCCAAAGCCCTCTCCCAATCCATGACTGTTAACAGGGTTAGTCTTGTGCAGGCCCAGTGCGAATGGCCGCAGCTGCTATGTAAGCTAGGAAACCTACATAAAGTGAACATATGGTGTTTGTCCTTCTGGGTCTGGGTTAGTTCATTCAGTATGAATTTTTTCACAGTTGTTCATTTACCTGCAAATCTCCTAATTTTTTTTATTTAATAGCTGAATCAAATTGCATTGCATATATGTATATTTCAATGCCCATTCATCAGCTGATGAACATCCAGGCTGCTCCTCTTTCCTGGCTGCTGAGACTAGAGCAGCAATGAGTATGACTGTATAAGTATTTCTGTGGGAAAGTATGGGGACCTTTGAGTATGTGCCTAGAAACTGGACATCTGGGTCCTACTATGGTTTTATTTCTAGTGTTGTTTTCTGTTAATAAATCCTCAGATTGATTTCCAAAATGACTACAGTAGTTGACATTCCCGCCAACAGTGCAAGGGTTCCACTTGCCCCCACAGGCCAGCCTTTGTGGTCATCTGTATTCTTGATGGTGGCCACTTTGACTAGGATGAGATGGAATCTTAATGTAGTTTTGATCTGCATCTCCCGGATGATTGAGGGTGATGAACACTTTCTAAGCTGTTCCTAGCCACGTGTGTTTTTTCTTTTGAGAGCTTTGTCTCAGGTCCATAGACTGCTTTTTAAATTGGGTTGTTTACTTAAAGTCCACTTTTTTTTTATGTCTTTGTATATCCTAGTGTGTGGTTTTGTGTGTCAACTTGACACGAGCTGGAGTTCTCACAGAGAAAGGAGCCTCCCCTTGAGGAAATGCCTCCATGAGATCCAGCTGTAGGGCATTTTCTCAATTAGTGATCAAGGGGGAGGGCCCCTTGTGGGTGGGACCATCCCTGGGCTGGTAGTCTTGGGTTCTATAAGAGAGCACGCTGAGCAAGCCAGGGGAAGCAAGCCAGTAAGTAACACCCCTCCATGGCTTCTGCATCAGCTCCTGCTTCCTGACCTGCTTGAGTTCCAGTCCTGACTTCCTTAGTGATGAACAGCAGTATGGAAGTGTAGGCCAAATAAACCCTTTCCTCCCCAACTTGCTTCTTGGTCATGATGTTTGTGCAGGAATAGAGACCCTGACTAAGACTCCTAGATACCCAATTCTTTGTCTAAAGCATCGCCTATAAAGATTTCCTACTGTTAGCTGGCTGCCTCTTCATCAGAGAGACGTTTTCCTTTGCTGTACAGAGCCTTCTTCTTGGTCTATTGTTGGTCTTATTTTCAGCACTGCTAGACTCTGATTCAGAAAGACTCTGCCTATGCCTGTATGGTAAGGTCAACTTCCTGCTTGGGCAGTTTTCAGGGCATTTAAGTCTTTGACCCAACTAGAGTTGAGGACGTTTGTTAGATATATTCATGTTTTATTTGTTTGTGTTTTGCCTGCATGTATGTCTGTGCACGTGTGTGTGCCTTTGGAGGTCAGAAGAAGGAGTCAGATCCCCTGGGTTTGGAATTAGAGATGGTTGTGAACCACCATTTGGATGCTGGGATGGAATCCAGGTCCTCTGCAAGAGCAAACAGTGCTCTTAACCGCTGAGCCACCTCCCTAGAGTTGAGTTTTGTGAAAGGTGAGAGATGGAGATCTAATCTCATTTTTCTTCATGTATCCTGGTTCACAGCTGCATTTGTTGAAGATACTTCTTTCTCCAGTATATAATGTTGGCATTCTTGTCAAAAGGCAGGTACCTTATGTGTGTGGACTTATATTTGAGTCTTCTATTCCATTGACCTATTAGGTCTTTCTTTTCATTTTTGGTGGTGGCAACAGTTTGTGTGTGTACATACTTTTGCACACGTGCGTGTGCGCACACACATACACAAACACATGCATACATGCCAGTGCCATGTTGTTCCTTTTATTGTAGCTCTACGATATAATTTGAAACCAGGTATGATGATATCTCCCTCAGAATTCATTTTGTTTAGGATTGTTTCAGCTATCCTGTTTGTTTGGGGGTTTGTTTGGTTTGTTGCTGTTATTGTTGTTGCTGTTGTTGTTGTTTTGTGCTCTCATGTGTATTTTAAGCTTTTTTTTTTTTTGTTACACACACACAGAGAGACACACACACATATATATGTATACAGGGTCTTACTAGGTAGACCTGATTGGCCTCAAACTTAGATGCACCTGTCTCTGTTTCTCTAATGCTAGAATCAAGAGCATATGCCACCATGCCTGGCCAAGTTTTTAGATACATATACATATATGTATACATATATGTGTGTGTGTGTGTGTGTGTGTGTGTGTGTGTGTGTGAAGAATAGTCTTATAATTTTGATTGGGATTGCTTTTGGTAAGATGGCCATTTTCTCAATATTTAGTCTTCTGACTCATAAGTGTGGAAGGCCTTATGGTGTCTTCATTAATTTCTATATTTACTATCTTAATTATTTTTGTTGTAGATGTCTTTTGTTTCCTTCATATGGTTTATTTATAAATATTTATTTTTGTATGAGGTTATCAAGAATGGGGTTATTCCTCTAATTTCTTTCTCAATATATTTGCCATTGGCCATTGGGATGCAGGCAGGCTACTGGTTTCTGTAGGTTCCCTGTCACTTTGCAGAAAGTGTTTATCAACTCTCACAGGGTTTTGTTCTTGAGTGGAGTTTTTAGGAATCTTAGGTATAAAATCCTATCATCTGCAAATACAGACATTTTGACTTTTTATTTTTCTCTTTGTATCTCTTTTATTTTCTTCTGTTGTCTTATTGCTTTAACTGAAACTTCAAGTATTATACTGAATAGGTGTTGGGGGTATGGACATCCTTGTTTTGCTCCTGATCTTAGAGAGAATGCTTTGGGCGTTTTTATCTCCATTTAGCATGTCATTGGCTGTAGGTTTGTCACTTATCCTCTTCATTACATTGACACGCGCATCTCCATTCTAAGTTTCTACATTACTATGGTCATGAAAGGATGCTGAGTTTTGTCAAGTCCCTCTCTGCGTTTTTGAGATGATCACATGATTTCTGTCATCAAGTTCATTTATATGATGAATCACATTTATTGGTTTACAAATGTTGAACATCTCTGGAATGAAGGTAACTTTATCATGACAAATGATGTTTTTAATGTGATCCTGAATTCAGTTCGCAAGTATTTTTATTATACTTTGTCTGTATTTAGCCTTGTCTCTTTGTTTCTTTGTCTCTCTCTCT
>NC_034599.1:43040745-43098857 GCF_900095145.1 Mus pahari | reverse complement strand
TCTCTCTGTGTGTGTTTGTGTTTGTGTGTTTGTGTGTGTGTGTGTGTGTGTGTGTGTGTGTGTGTGTGTGTGTGTGTCAGAGGAAACTGTATATAAGTCAGTCCTCTTCATCTAGGTATTGAACTCAGGTCATCAGTTTTGTTGGAAAGTTCATTTGCAAATATTTTATTAAGACTTTAAAAAAATATAATCCATGTTCATCAGGAGGATGAATCTGCAATTTTCTTTCATTTTATCTTTATCAGGAAATTACTGGCTTCATAAGAAGAGTTTGGAGTGTTCCTTACTGCTCTAGTTTCTGAAATACTCTGAGCAGTGTGGGTGTTGGTTACTCTTTGGAGATCTGTTGGATTTCTGCAGTGAGTTCTAATTTAGCTAACGGAGGTTTGCCAGTTTTATCTTTTCAAAGAACCAACTTTTTATTTCACTGATACTTTGTGGGGGTTTTGTTTGTGTTTCATTAATTTCAGTCTGGATCTTAATTATTTTTCCCTATCCACTGCTTTAGGGATTGGTTTATTCCTGTTCTTCTGAGACATTAATCATTGGATGACTGGTCCTGATCATTTCTTAGAAAAAAATATATTGATGCTTCAGTCTCATTGCTAGTTACAGATTTATTTAAGCACTTCCTCTTGGTTTAATTTTGACAGATCAGATGCACCTGGAAAATCATATTTCCTTTGAAGTCTCCAACTCAGTGGAATATAGGTCTTTAAGGTTTCCATGTGGTTTTCCACATTTCTTTGGTGTCCATTGTAATACCTCTACTTTTATTGCTAATTTTATTTACTTGTGTTCTCTTTCTATTACTTTAGATTAATTTAGTGAAAGCTTTGCCAGTCTTGCTTATCCTTTCGCAGAACAAACTTTTCACTTCATTGATACTTTGTTATTTTTTTGTATTTGATTAATTTCTGCCTTGGTCTTAATTATTTTCTCCATCTACTGCTTTGGGGATTGGTTTATTCCTGTTTTTTTTTTTTTTTTCAAGACCTTAATGGCGTCATTAAATTACTTGTTTGAAATCTCACTGTTTTTTTTTTTTTAATGTGGGTATATAGTACTTCATTGTGTGCCATAAATTTTGATGTTGTGCTTTTATTTTCATTACATTCTAGGAACATCTTTCTTTTCTCCTTAAATTCTTCAGTGACTCATTAATTGTTCAGTAATGTGTTGTAAATCTCCATGAGTTGGTGTGCTTTGCCATTGATATACAGCTTTCTTCCATTAGGGTAAAATAGAATACAGGATGCAATTTTAATTTTCATATAATTGGTGAAGCTTGCTTTGTGTCCTAATACATGGTCTACTTTGGAGGAAGCTCCATTGGGTATACAAAAAAATATGTATTCTTTAGTGCTTGGGTATAATGTTCTGAATATGTCTATTGGGTCCATTTGATTTATGTTGTAATTAACTCCAGTGTTTCTCTGTTTAGTTTTTGTCAATGCAACCTGTCTATTGGTAATAATGGGGTACTAGAATCACCCACTGTTACTGTGTTGAGATTAATCTTCTTTTCAACTAGTAGTATTTGTCTTATGAGGAATTAGATGCACCTGTGTTTGGTGCATATATGTTTAAAATGGAACTACTTCCTTGATAGATTGTTCCTTAAATGAGTATGAAGCAATCTGGTTTTTAAAATATCTTCTGATTAGTTTTGGTTTGAAGCCTATCTTATCAAGTGTTAGACTAAATATGACTGTCTGTTTTGTAGTTCCATTTGCTTGAATACCTTTTTCTCTACGGTTGTAATTATCTTTGATGGTGAGATGTGTTTCTTAGAGGCAATGAATAGATGGAGCCTGTTTTCCATCCAGTCTGACATTTGTGTCCTTTTACTAGGGAATTGAAGCCATTAATTTTCAGTTATTATTGAGCAATGTGTAGTAATCCCTCCTTTAATTCTTGGTGGTGTCTTCTTAGATTTCTTTTGATTCACTGTCCTGGTATTGTTTACTTTTCCCTGGTGATCTCTCAGGTATGCTTATACTTCTCTTCACTCTGAAATTTTCCTTCCAATGTCCTCCAAAGAACTGTCTTGGTGGTCTTATATTCCTTTAGCCTGTTTTTAATCAGGGAAAATTTCTGGTACTCTTGCCATTGTAATAGACAGTTTTGCTGGATATAGTAGTCTGGTTGACAACTGTGACCTTTAAGATGGTATATCTCTTTTCAAGTCTGCAGGGCTTTAAAGGTTTCCATCAGATAAGCAGCTGTTACTCTAATGGGTCTGCCTTTATATGTGACTTGTATATGAATTGGCCCTTCTCTCTTGCTACTTTCAATGCCTTTTCTTTAGTCTGTGATTTCAGTGATTTAACCATAATATGTCATGGGGAATTCCTTTTCTGATCCTACCTATTTGATACTTTATAGGTTTCATTTCCCTCAATGGGCATCTCTTCCTCTAAATTTGAGGTATTTTCTAATAGGATTTTATTGAAAATATTTGTTGCATCTTTGTCATGAAAGTCTTCACCCTCTGTGCCCACAGTTCATAGGCTTAGTCTTTTCATTGTGTCCCAAATTTGCAGCATATCTCATTTGTGAGATTTTTAAGTTATAATTTTTTGATCAAGTGATCCAGTTCCTCCACTTGTCTCTCTACAATCTGTTCTGCTGGTAAGGCTTGTTCATCAGATTCACCAAGTTTTTAATTTCCTACTTCATTTAAATTTGTGTTTTCTTCAGTGTTTTTCTCTCTGTGTTGATTCAGGTTTAATTTCTTGATTTGTCCTTCTTCACATAAGCATCTGTTTGTGGTTTTTTTGTTCCTTTTGTTCTCCTTGTGAAAGATTATATGTGGGACTGGTTGTTTATGAAGGAGATCATATTACTTGGGTTTTCTATTGCTTGGAGTTTTGTGTTGCTTGTGCTTTTGTACTGGGGACTGGGTATCTGAGACTTTACTGTTGGTTGTCATTTATGTGAGAATTTAGGCCACTGTTCTGGGCTTTCAGTAGTGGACAGAGCCATGTCCTTGCTAGCTTGGGTCCAAGAACCCTGTCCATGGCAACCAATATATATTCTCTCAGGACTTTACTTGCTCCCTACAGGGCTGCATGACTTGGGGAAAATCTTAGTCGTGGGTATATATCTGGTTTCTTCCTGTCTCTGGCATCAAGCAACAACATGGAGTGGCTAGGATGCTCAAGTACATGTTTAGGGAAAGCTGGGTCTCTTACCAAACTCAGATGCAGAGCATCAGTGATTGGGTGGAGCTACTGGGGCATATGCATTCGTTCATTTTAGGGACATAGTGTTATTTATTATGACTCAGCCTTGAAGTTGTGATCCTCTAACTCCAGCCTCCTGAGTTCTAGGAATAAAATACCACTATATCCACTTTTGAGCCTCAAATTTTCTACCTATAAAATGAGTGCATGATATGTACATTGTAGGTTTACTAGAAAGATCAAAATGAGTCTGTCTTTATAGTACATTTCATAGGTTAAGATATATAACAGTAAATAAAAAACAATTATGGCTTTGCTCTTAGAAAGCCTTGCAACTTGTGGCTGATAAAGTACCCAGAGCCAAAGCCTAGTCCTTTATGGTCTCTCCCCAACTAAGAGGCTGACAAGTTATCTCAGAGATATCACAGGGACCCACCCACCTGAGGGAGATGAATCCTGTTTCCAAGGGGGATCTGCAAGTTTTGACAAAGCAGTGAAATACTGTGCAGAGGAGACTGTCTCATGACACCCTCCCCTGAGGAGAATTCTGTGAATGAATATGAGTCTGGGGACGAGGCTATGGAGCCAGAAGAGACACTCCGATCACAGAACTTCAATCTGGAACCAGGAAGCTGGGATCCACAGTCTACACTCCCTGAGCCCCTTGGGTTCTTGTTCTCCCCCTTGCCTGGCTTTTACATTCTCTACAATGGAAAGCCCCTCTCTGATCCTTCCAGAGTCCCACTGAGGACCTATAACCAGTGAGCCCGGAGAGAATGTGTTGATGGCTCTAAACCAAAAACACCCTGGAGTGTCACCTGTCACATCTCACCCACATTCACTTGTCCCTCTCTATGGAAATCAGACAGCAGCACAGAGCACCCCACCACAAACTGAAGCACCCCCTTTCCTGTCTGCAAGCCCATGTTGCTCCTGAGGCCTCCCAGCCTTGGGGGCTTCCACCCCAACACTTTCAGTGGGTGACATACTCGTTCACTCTCTCCCATGCATCTCATTTCTTTCTGGTGACCAGTCTCCCCAAGCCCTGTTCTCCATTATGATCCCAGGGACCCCAAATGCCTCTCCCCTTCTGGCCAACAGCATCCAAGACCCTGGGCATTTGTTTTCTCACTGCACGGGGCTACACACTGATACATTTGTACCACAGGAAGCAGAAAACTAGTTTAACATCTCATTTATTTCATAGATGAGAAAGTAATTCCCTGCTGAATGATTGTCCCGAACCAACAATTCAGAGAGGAGGAATTTACTGGGCTGCCGAGGACCAGGGTGCATTACTGTCACGCCGTTATACAAGGGAGCTGGAACCTTTTTTTCTCTCTCTCCTGTTAGCCTGAAGAGAAAAGCCATTAAATATGATTAAGGTTAAGAGATTGCTAAAATTACAAACAGCCGCCATTCAATTATTTTGCTCTATAAAATGCAACACAGATTGGAGTTATTTCTCTGAAATGTGTTTTTAGAAAATAACATAACACAACTAATGTGGTCTGATCTAGCAAATCAGGTTCCAGATACCACTTCTAATGCAAAGCTAAAAGGCTCATAATTTAACTCAAACTTTGTAACTTAAGGTCGTCAGGTTTTTACTTTATAGGAAAGCTTTATAAAGAGAAAAAAAAAATCAATAACATCCCAAGTTTAAAGTCATCCACAGCCAGAGAGTCAATCAATGTTATCACTCATTGAGGGATAGACAGAGTCTTCATGCACACATGTGTGCATGCATGTTCTGGTGTGTGAAGGTGATCATTCACATGCATACACTTGCATGGGGAGACCTGAGGGTGTCATCCTCGGGAATGCCCATGTACCTCTTTTGAGATGGGGTCTCTCATTGGCCCAGAGTTCCCCAGTCAGGCCCCGGGGATCCTTCTGTGTCCACTTCCATGTCCTCAGTGGTGAGCATGCACAAATGCATGCCGCCATGTCCAGTACTTTTCCCTGAGTGCTAGGAACCATGGTCCTCATGCTTGCAAGGCAAGTGCTTTTCCAACTGAGTCTCTCCCAGCACTGAGCAGAATGTGGTTTGTTTTCTGTCTTCTAATTTAAAGATAAAAGAAATTGCACCAGTGTGCGCCTAACACTGGAAGTAAATCTCTGGGTCTTTTTTTTTTTTTTTTTTTTTCCTTTCGGTTCCTAGGACAGAAGCTGAGTACTAAGATGTCAGTTTCAAAGGTGGTAGAAAATGGAAAAATAACTCCTCTAAGCCTATGCAACCCACATGGCCCCAGGGACCTCCCCTGGTGCCAGGAAGAGAAGCCCAGGCACTTACTCTCCTGCCCTTGGCCTCACGGTTCACAAGGCAGATGACTTAATCTCAGCTTAGGACGAATAAAAAGCTCAACTGCATTGAAATGAATTTTCTGTCCAGTTTGTGCTGAAAGTAAAAATAACTGGAAATCCAGACAAACCTCTATGCAGATATATTAGTGGCTGGAGATTTCTGGTTATTACGGTTAATAAAACACCAGAATTACATTACGCTCTGTTCACAGGCTCTAGCCCAGGACTCACAGTCCCTCTAGACAGAATAGAAGCCATTTATGAGCATAAACTTTGTACACAAGCTAAACACATAAAGCCATGTATTAGAATTGGACAACAAAACATTGCAAGCTAAATAGAAGCCAGCTAAATGCCAAATCCCCTGGGGCTGCAGAGATGAGGGCTGCTCCCAGGACACGTAGGTGGATTTTTCTCTTGGCCACTCCAGCCAGGAAGATTGCCCATAAGGAACCTCACAGGCTTCAGATCATATCTTCAAAGGAGTATCACTCAAGACCTCAAATGGCAATGCCTTGGGAACCCACAGAGCTCTGCAAAATGGAGCCGAGGCTTGGAAAGGCAGGAATATGCAAACGAGAAGGCATGGGGAAGGGGCGCAGTACTGTTTTGTACCAGCTCGGCTCCAGCGGTTGTCACGCTGCTGCTGTCTACAGTTGAGCCAGAAGTACATGGTTAGACAAAGGTTTTCATCTGACTTGTGGATAGATGGACATGAAAAGAGAGCAGGAATAAATATTTTACATTAGGAGTGTCCCCGAAAATCTATGATAGGTAACCGGTAGGGACATTGTGAGGACACACCTTTCTGTCTCCTCCCAGGTCCGAGTGCCTCCCTGCAAACCCTTCCTGCTCATCTAGAGAACTTCCCACTTTCAGTCAGCAATGGGTATTGAACACCTACAGTCTGGGCCAGACTTTGTGCTGCGAGTTGAGTTCCTGCACTCCGGGAAGACTTATTTGATGAGGGAAGGGTGCAGACACGCAAATAATTATAAATCAGTCAATCTGGTGAATGACAGAAGAGGCATGTGAGAGGAGCGTGGCAAGGTAGGCTGACCTGCTCCCACGGAGTCAGGCGGGGGCTTCACGGAAGAGGGGGCAGTTCAACCTGGTCTGGAGTACAGACTGTTAGCCAGGTAGGGAGCTCAAAAAGGCAAGGAGGGTAATCCAGTCTGAGGGCAGAGTCTCTATAGAAGCAATACAGACGCGGGTGCTAATAGCATGTCAAGACCCTGATGTGATGTGCAGCGTGGCTAGACTATGGAAATGAGAAAGGGTATGCCAGGAGAAAAAAATCCAGGAAAACAGGCTAAACTGGGAAAGCCCTTGTATGCCACACTAAAGAGGATAGAGACCCACTGAAAAATCTTCCCACCAAGCAACACCAGATAGCCATGGTGGTAATATGGGGGGCTGAGGTAGATGAGGAAGACAACAGCAGGGAGAGCAGGCAGGAGGCTGAGAGGCAATAATGCCAGGTAGGAATGTCAGGTCTGAGCTAAGGCTGTGGCTGCAGAGCCCATTCGGGAGTGATTGATTTAAGAGGTATTTAGACAGTAGAAGCCGGAGCACTTGACGTTGATTGAACGAGAGCAATAAGGAAGGGAGACTGTGAGAACGAATCTGCAGCACAGGTACCCAGCAGGCATTTTGGAAATCAGGGGCTGAGACTCAAAGAAGTGCTGGGGACCTTGGGGACACTGCATCCTCTACTCAAGGTCACAGAGAGATGAAACTGCCTTATTTCCCTGATGACAGCCATGATGCAAATGACCCTTTGCCAATGGCTCAAAATCCTTAACCCCAAATCAAAGCAGAGATTGCTTCGGAGTGAAAAATAAACAATACAATGGGAAACACGGAGGTTTCCTGTCAACCGTCATGTCCTGGTTTTAAGATGAGACCGTTACTGGAACCATGGGTTGTAGACTGAATCAAGATGGTGTTGATTGGAACAAGCATGACCCATGGAAGTTCAAATACGGGAGACTGGACAAGACAGCTCAGTCAGTCAGTCTGAGCGCTAGAATCCGTGTTAAAAAGATGGGTTCCGTGGAGCGCTGGGGAGGAGGAGACAGAAGGCTCCCAGAGTTCTCTGGCCAACAGGGTTAGGTTACTCAACAAGCCCCAATGAAAGACCTTGTCTCGAAAGCAAAGTAGATGGCTCCCGTCACCTTAACACCTATAATTAAACTCCGGTCTACACGTGTGCACACATCACACGAACATACACATATGTGTGCACGCACACACGCACACATACAGACATTGATCTTTCCATAGGAAGATGTACACCTGCACATACAGGAACCTGGACATACACACAAGTCCAAACACAGACCAAGGTGCTGGGGCCAAGGACAAGACTAGATATCAGATACCCCACAAATCAAGACAGGGCAAAACTTGACGAGGCGAGTACAAAGACAAGAGAGCAGAAAAATGTAGTGAATTGGAAATAGTTAAAGGGAGTTTGAACGGCAGAACGATGGCGGCGTGGGCGCCAGGATCTCTTCCTCGCTTGAGCTTCAGCACAGTCAGAGACGGCCAGCAGTGAGGCTGAAAGGGACTCTGGAAAGGCCAACACAAAGGTGGCTTCCCACTTGCAGCAGTTCCCTGTAGGCTGTATTCATCGACAACTGAAATCTAGGACAACCAGCCATGGACCCCCCCCCCAATCACTTGCTATACGTGGAGATGAAGATTTGGATTCTGGTCAAAGCTATGGTTGCTGCTGGTGGTGTCATCCCACACATCTACAATTGCTGATCGGGAAGAAGGAACAACAGAAGACCATCTAAGGATGCCTGGATTCCTTATTATCTCAGGACTTTCAATATTCCTAACAGCTGTCCAGTGTTGGTGATTCCAGTGGACTGTGTCTCGGTGAAAAACATGATTTTGCCTTTTTGTAATTCTATTCGAACAAGTTGGAGGCTTAATTAGACTTCCAACCAACCAAATTTCTGCATTCTAGTCTTAAGCATACTTAAGTGTTACTGTGGCTTCAAAGAAACTATTAATTCTGAAGTAGTGGGTTTGATTGAGTTGACTATTTTTTGTTTTTTTTCTTTTTTAACTGTTTGGGTTTTAATTGTGATGCAGAAGTTATAGTAACAAACACTTGGTTTTGTACAGATATTATTTCCACTCTGGTGGATAAGCTCAGTAAAGGTCATACCCCCCCCCAAAAAAGAAAGTGTGGGGGGGTATTCAGCCACATGCCTCAGTAAAATGTCCTGGATTCTCCTGTGTCTACAGATTCATCTGGAAGTTCTGCCCTGGATATTAAGCCTCCTTCTATAGAGCTGGAACCACTGGGATGAGGCCAGCATTCGGTCACTAAAGCATTGCATGAGAGGGTTGTCACGATCCAGCTAAAGACAGAATGCTCTCCTGCAGTCTGTAAAGAAAGGGAGTGGAAGAGGTGTCCCAGCAATGCTTTTGACCCCAGGGCTCTCAGGAGCACGCCATAGAGATGCCTTAGATTCCTCTGGGCTTGGCAAATATTTGAGGAAGTCCTGCAGGCGTATTTCTATATGAACTCCGCTTGGCCTCAAGGCACACTCGTATAATGAGGCTATTCTTATATCAATGTGCCGTCCAGGTACTCCTGTTCCAAAGGCAGCTGGGTCCAGCATCAGGACCCACAAAGTGAGAGTCAGGTCACACCACTCACCGGGAAGGAAAAAGCAAAAGAAAAGATGTTCTCAGGTTGCCAAGGCTTCTGTTGGGTAATGTTGTGGCAGGCGAAGCTGGGGCTCCTTTATATACTTAATCATGTTCCATTTCCAGCTGACACAACTCAACACTGTATGACACAGCACCACTTAATAAGTCTCACTCTCAACTTCGGAAGAGGGATGATGAAGGGGGGGGGGGGGGGGGGAGGGGGCGGGGAGGGGGAGCAAGAGGAGGGGAATAGCTGAGCCGAGAGGATGAAAATGATAGGGCTTTATTTTAAAACAGAAAGTCTGTTGTCAGTTTAGATTATAGGCTAAGCAACCAGGACAGGTCCTTGGAGGTTAGAGACATCGCCCAAGCACAGTAGACTCTTCGGTACAGAGGCACTGAGCTGGAAGAAGCCAAGGCCTTGCTTGAGGAAGTGGGGTAGCTGTGCATATCAGGTCAAAATAACATTTATCGTCACTTCTGGGGAGTGATGGGAGCCAGTAAAAGCAGTTGTTCCTGACCTGGACAGCTGCCCAGCCTTACCTCTCTAAACAAACAGTATTTCCCCCGAAAGCAGGGAGCATGACCTCTTACCTTTGTGAAAACTCTATCGCACCGCGTTGCTGCTCTGCCAGAGACATCTCTTCCACCCAAGGGTTTGCCATCATCCCCAGTGCGAATAAGAATGCATAGAGATAGGGAGTGTGTTGGAGCCTTAGGAATCAAGGAATTTGATTTTCTTATTTCATCCATTGGAAAATTGGGCCCAAGAACTTAAGGAAAACTGTATAGATAGTGAGACCACTCTTAGCGGTTCATTCAGATCCTAAACCCAGGACAAGACTTCTTAGCCTTCCTTAGTTGTTCCTTCAGTGACACCTTGTTGCCTCTCTGACTGTGTGTTAACATAACATTCAGAGGCATATGTCCACCCACCCATCCATCCACACACTCATCACTATTCCACCCACTCACCTATCCACTCCCCATCCATCCACCTATCTACCATCCACCGTGCCCACCCACGTATCATCCATCCGTTTTGCTCAGCCACTTATCTGTTCAACCATCCTTGCTTCCAACTCCCCTCTGTCAGCCTCATTCCACCTCCATTGTTTCTTCCCTTTCTTCTTCAAATACTAGGCTCTGTGGAGGAGGGGCTAAGAAAGCTCGAGAGCACAAGATGAATTACTTCGCATTGTGCTCAGTTCCTTGTGTCCTCACTCCCAAGAGAGGAAGGAAAATACACACACACACACACACACACACACACACACACACACACACACACAAAGCTGAACCCCAGTCCACATGTGAGAGTTACAGTGTGGGCATAGCCAACTTGGCATTGATTGTAAGATGAGTCAGTTGGGATTTGATGAAGAATTTGAGAAAACATCAGAGAGAGGGGAGGGGGAAGAGAGAGAGAATTTGAATATTTTAATAAAGGACACTGGCAAGTCACATGGTAAAGAAAAGCATTCTAGGCAAAAAGCACAAAGATGACCTTCCTAAAATGCTCTTGTCTGGTGGATTCAGGCACACTACAATATTTTGGTTGATTTTGATTTGATTGTGTACTTCTCAGAATCAAACCCAGAGTCTTGTGTATGGTAGGCCACAAACAAGTGGTCTGGCCTGAGTTCTGTCTTCTGATCATGCTACCCATTCTGTTTGAGTTCATCTGTACCCAAGAAGGTCCCTTAAAGCACTCTCTCATGAGGGACCATTATCTCATGACTGCCAGGTATCATTGGTCTTGGAAATAAGTTAATTGCTGGACACCATCTGTGGCCCAAGAGTTAGATCACTCCTACCTGCCATTTATTGATGGAATAACCTCTTCTGGTGAAGTCTTGGCTCTTACGATCATTATAATCTGGAATTTATGGTGTTATCTACATTGATGTCTGTCTGCCCTTCTCTGTAGATAGGAATGAGCCTGTACAGACAGTGCAGAGCCTCTCCGTCATCAATGGGAATACAACAGGGGGAAGCCTTGTACAGAGATTGCAGGTAGACATGGGACCCAGTGGAGAAGACAGGCACGTGAGGGAACAGAAAGGGGTGTCTGCTTGTGACAGAAGTAGGCAAGGCATGGGTGGAGAGCTTTGCTTCTTTTCAAAATGAGCAAGGAGACCCTACACATCAGACCTAGATAAAGAGACCCCGCCACCCTCTGAGCTGTCTCATCTACCCTAACTTCTATGTGCATGTTTTCAACATGAGTTTACAAATGAGAAGTTATTTCACATCACTCTCAGAGGAGAAGTAAAAATAACACCTCTGTAGAGCAGTGGTTCCCAACCTTCCAAATGCTGTAACCCTTTAATATAGTTCCTCATGTTGTGGTGATCCCCAACCATTAAATTATTTCTGTTGCTACTTTGTAACTTCATAATTTTACTAGTATTATTAATCACAATGTAAAGATCTGTGTTTTCTGGTCTTAGGTGACCCCTGTGAAAGGGTCACTTGACCTCAAAGAAGCCACAACCCACAGGTTGAGAACCACTGCCCTACATGGTTTTGGGCCTCTATTCCCACTTCATGGGACTCAAGGCACATCCCCCACATCCCTAAGGAGCACTTGTCTGGAGAGCTTTGTTTCCCATTCTAACCTTGAAACCTGACTTGGTTGCTTTCTTTGTAAGTTTGGAGAAAGGGGGTTTATTTTGGTTTCCAGTCCATCCTGCATGGCAGCAGGCATGTGAGGCAGGTGTAAGAGGCAAGGACCCTGACTCATCACCTTTTCATTCATACACAGAAAGCAGAGAGACAAGAGGAAGTTGGGTGGCCAGTCTATAAAACCTCCAAGTCCACCCCCAGTGACATACTTCCTCCAGCAAGGCTCTACCTCTTCAAGGTTCCATAACCTTCCCAAAGAACATCACTAACCCTGAACTGAGAGCTCAGATACATGGGCCTATAGGGGATAGTCCTCATCAAGCCACCACGGCTCCATGTGACTGCCACTCAATTCTGCATAGAATCATCATCTCAATCCAGACTCTCCTGAGCCTTCCTCCACTCAGTGCTTTACCCTAATTCCCCAAGATAGAGTGCTCCTACAATGCGTATGGTGGTCCTCCTGGCTCAGTGGTCACTGCAAACACCTCTCTTGTATCTCACATCTGTGTGGTGAGTTCCTGGAATGGATTCAGGCTCCTGGACCACCCTCTTCCCAATTCACTATCCAGCAGCTACCTGAGTCCAGAGTTAGGCCTGCACTTGGCAGCCATTGCTCTATTCAGAGCCCCTCTTCATCAAAACACCATGCCTTCTCCCTGCTTGACCAGGGTCTGATCTCCAGGCCTCACACCCGGCACCCTTCCCCTGCTCTTGACACAAAGAGGAGACAGATTCTCTGCTCAAGAGGCTGGAAACCATGGTGATGGCCATGACTAAAGCACAAAGAAAGAGAGGGCTGCTAGAGACAGAGAGGAAGGGACTTTGATTGCATGGTAACGCATCAATTCCTTCCGTCTCAGAGCAGCTTCAAAGTGAAGAGCGTGCCATCTATCTCCACCCTCATCAGAAGACATCGCTGTGGAAAAACCCCGTGCCCTTGTGCATATTGAAACAAGGAGTTCACGGATCTGTTTTTCTGCCCTAAATGACTGGGTTGGAAACTAGGTTTGTCAAATGTTTGTAGAGGGTCGCAAGGTCCTGGAGGCTCCTGTGGTGCAATGACTGAAGCACGGGCCCGTCTAGTCAGTTCTAGATTCACATACGTTCCATTACCGGCTGTGTGACTGGGCCAGCTACTTAGTTCCTCAGCTCGGAGTTGGTGACAGAGTTGGAGACAATGCCCGAGAGACAGCTCCCCCAGTGCCTAGCAGACAGTGAGCACTCAGCAAAGGGTGCTTTTTACAATGTCAGGCACTGTGTCAGAGTCCAGAGAAGTAGGCCGCAAGGCAACACAACTTATCACTGCCCCCCCCCCGCCGTGCTGCCCACTTCCCTTTGTTGGTGAGCTCAGGAGGGGTCATGCATGCAGAGAGCTGGGGGAGTTGGGAGTGAAAGAGGAAGCCAAGGCTGATGGAGGAGGAAGGATGAATCCCTCCATCTCACTCCTCTCTCCCTAACAGGAACAGCAGCAATCAGCTTCTCCTCTCCCCTAACTTGTTTCCATGGTTCCCACCCGGGCTGCCTCAAAAATCTGTCACACTTTTAGCATAATGTGTAGTGAGCACCAGGAAAAAAGCTTGTGTCACCGGCAGAGGCCAGGCCAAGCCCTTCCTCCCGTTCCCTGGGGAGGCTTCTGGCCCCCGAGGTCAGGCTGGGCACCTGCAGCCTGAATCTCCTTTGAGTTCTCGGCTCTGTCCAAATTACCTGTGCCTGCCAGGTCTCCCTCACAGGTGGACCCGTTAATGGTGTTGCATGCACAGCCTGTCAGCTCCCTAATTACACCTTTCAGTGGCGAGCTGCCTGGCCCATCTCCATGCTTTCTGTTGGGTATCTTGATCCTTGCCGTTGTCAGGATAAGTTGCACTGTGGCCTGGCTGTCAGAACAGAGATGATGGCTCTTGTTTTAGCTGGTCTTTTACTTGTCTTATGGTCAACCAGCCTCTTTTAAGGAAAAAAAAAAAAAAAGGTAGAAAGAACATAGAGCTCGCTGTAGAACTGAAAGCTCATTTTCATCAGCTGTTTGCTGAGCATTTCTGAACAAATCATTTAGCCTCTCTGTGTCTACAGCTTGGGGGGTGATGTTAAGATGTTCAGAGGTACCCCACATATGAGATCATGTATAAGGAAGTCTTTGGTATAGCTGTGAAGGGGAGTTTGCTATTCTTCCTCAATCGAGAATAGGGGACATGGATTTGGACCTTGGTATATGCAGTTAGCCTACTGGGTGACTTTGAGCAAGTCACTTAACCCCTCTGATTCTCTGTTTTCCTGAGCACATGGGAATTAAGAAAAGCAATATACACGTTGTCTTCTAGGATTGCTGTGGGACCAACTCATGTCAAAGACACAATCAACTTGAAGATCACCAAGAGCTGCATGCCAGTAAGGTGGTGGTGAGACAGAAAACAAGATTTCAAGAGGCTGGGGCAGAGTGGGCTAGAGCACTGGATGCTCTGCAAGAGGACCCAAGTTCAATTCCCAGCACCTACACAGCAGCTCACAACCATGTAGCTCTAGTTCCAGAGGAGCCATAAGCACATCTGTCCCCATCTGGCCTCCATAAGCACATGGGGCACATGCATATGTGCAAGCAGTGAGTTCAGATTCCTAGGCCTTACTCTAGAAATCTGTGGGTGGGTGGGTCCACATGTCCATGTAACCCCAGTGCTGTGGGGGACAGAGACAGGAGGATAACTGGGACTCTCTGGATGCCAGCATAGCTCTAAGATCAGTAAGAGACTCTGTCTCAAGGAAATAAATCAGTGAGTCACTGAAAAGGACAGCTGATGTTGTCTTTGGCCTCTCCATGTGTATGTCCACTTCTCTCTTATTCTCTCTCCCTCTCCCCTCTCCCTTTCCCCTCCCTCTCTTCCCACCCCCACCCTCTCTCACACATACACACAGCATGTATAGCAAGCTTGCAGATAAGAGTAGGAGACCCGTGGGCTTTAGTTGTTGCCTGGCCCTGTTTTCTCAGGCCTCCATCACAGTAAGCAAGAGGAAATGCCGAGAGGCAGGAGAGATGTGAGTCCAAAGCACATCCTCAAGGGCAGAGCAGAATGACTCCTTGACAAGACAACAGAAAGACTCCTTGACTACTTGCCAGGATCCAACACTTCACATCGGACCCCACACTTCAACAGCTCCTCCTGTCCCTCAGTCCCACCCGTTCTGAGAAAACATTCTTAACATTCATGTTCAACAGTGGAGGAACATTTGAGATTGACAACCCGGATGACTACATCTAACCAGGCACAGGGCTCCATATGATGCTCAATCCTCAACGTAAGAGCTTCTTATGTTTCTTGGGTGCCTCTGTGTGCAAGGCCTGACCCACCACTTTTCCTCACCTAAGCCTTGGATCCCACATAGAATATGATGCTTATTTTTTTTTATTGTTGGAATATTATTTATTACTCAAGAATTTCATGTCTTTCATAACTGATGGGAAACTTGAGCTGGTCACTTATTTTTTTTTTTTTAGATGAGAAATCAGACACAGAGCATTCAGGCAGTTTCCTGGGGGGGGGGAGGTATCATATCTAGTCAATGCATCTTATTCCTTTTTAAAACATAACTCTTTTCTTAGCTCTTTGTGGGTTTCATATCATGTAATTTAATTATATTTACCCCTTACTCTTCTTCCTAACTCCATCCTAGGCCTGCCCTACAGAATTTAAGAAAGTTTTTAAGTCAGGAGATTAAGATCTAGCATATATAAAGAACTGCAAATATTAGACACAAAAATCCAAAACTCCCAATTAATAAACTGGCTAATGGAATGAAGATGAACTAGGAAACGTGCAATAAACATTTTTAACAGAATCCAATATCTTTAGCCACTGGGGAAATGAAAATTCATACTACTTTGAAATTCCATCTCACCCTAGTAAGAATTATTACCACCAAGTGGTGACAAATGCTGGCGAAGATGGAGAGGAAGAGGAGCCCACGTGTGATGCTGATGCAAGTACAAAGTGGTGCAGCCATTTTGTAAATAGAAAAAAATAAAGTAGAACTGCCACACAACCCAGGTAGACACACAAAGGACTTGAATCCTACCACGGAGACAGGTGCTCATCCGGGGTTACTGCCTACAATGTCATCAACACAGGAGTGAAAATGTGGCATATATATATATATATATATATATATATATATACACACACACACACACACACACACACACACAATTCAATTATAGTCACCTATACAGACAGCAAATTCTACTCTTGCCTATTGCTTATTATATCCGAAAATGATCAGGTCGAGGGCTACCAGCTAGCAGAGAATCAGCTTCCATACCCGAGAACTAGCACAGAGAGAACACTTAGCTCTGCCTTAGCCTCTCATCCCCTTACCACAGTTCTGTGATAGAGAGGAGAAGGCTGAGGGGTGGGGAGATTAGGTGATTAGCCCAAGGTAATGAGAAAGAGGAAAAGCTGAGATTTGAACCCACTTGTGCACTTTCTATTAAACCCTCAGTGAGCCTTTCCCCCTAGATCTCCAGTATACTTCCCCACAAGAGAAGAGGGATAATGTCCCAAGGACCAGCTATCAGGGACAGGAGCTGGAGCAAACATCCGGGAAGGCAAAGATACCCTTAGGCCACACAAAATCATTCCACTGTCCCAGGACAGTCCTCTAATGAGCGTGCACATGTGTGTGCTCAGACACACACACATACTCTCACACTCACACTCACACTTGCACACACACACACACACACACACACACACACACAGCAGATTCCCTGCAGCCTAGCTGGAAGGATCAACCATCTGACTCCCAGGGCGCAGCTCTCACGAGCTGCGACTAGCTCCTTCCCCAGATGTCACCACCAGAGCCACTGATCACCAGGCCAGCCCTCATCCTTTCTGACAGCATAGCAACACTCCTCACCTCTGAGGGTCCTGTCTCTCTCAATGGACTCTGCTGGACAGATAGTGAAAGTGAAGGCCACAGCAGCCCATCCTCCACCCAAGGACTCCCACACTGGCAAGAAAGCACATTCCATAAGAAAAGAAGAAGGAAGACACAGGCCCAAGAGCAAAGGCACAGCTTCCTCCACCAGCTGCTGCACAGTCACTGAAGATATACCCAGCGCTCTGCGTGTGAGATGCCTGGAGCTGGGTTCAAATCTCAAGTTTGCTGTGTCCCCAGGCAGCTTCTTCTTAGGGGGATTTTTACCTCCTCTTGGGCTCTAAGAGACACCATGTCCAGTGGCTCATTTTCCACTGCTCCATAGGAAGCATAGTTAGTTAGTATGAACAGAATAACAGTTAGTAATAGTTGCGAAAGCCCAGGTCCTCCCTGCACTCTGAGATGTACAGATAACCACAGCTCCCTCCTGCTGGATCACAAGGGAAGAGCAAGTACCTGCTACCCTGGCTTAGGACAAGTCTTGTTTCTGGCAAAGTTGCTTGGCTCAAAACAGGGGTTCAGTATAGGAAGGTGGATGGGTGAATGGATAGATGGACAGATGGATGAACAAACTGACAGATGGGCATGTGGGCAGACAGACAGAATGGTCAGATGGGTAGATGACTGGATGGATTGGTGGACAGATAGTCTGGTGAAATTTATGTTTCTCTTCCTCCACCATATTCTGTTCCACTCCAAGGTGACCACCACCAAGAGTACATTCAAGACCCAGACTGACCCCCACGTCACACACGTGGGTGAGGGTTTCCTTAGATGCTCTGGCCTTGGCTTTCCCACCCTGCCCTGCTGGCTAAATGCCCTCCATGCAATGAGAAACCCTTTTGCTAGCCGATAATTAGCTATGGAAAAGCCAATTAAAAATAGAACCCAGAAAAAAATAGAACCCAGCTTAATAAGAGGGTGCAGGTGTACTGTTGCTTGCAGATGTACAATGAATTGCTTTAATTTGTGAAGAAACCTCTTCTAGTCTTAAGAAATGGATGGCCTCCAGACATTCAGCGCCCACTCCTCAGCAGAACAAATACTTGCTTTACTTTTTTTTTGAAAAAAGACAGTATTGCTATGTAGCCCAGGCTAGCCTTACAGTCATAACAATTCTCTTACTTTAGCATGTCCCTCCCTCAACACTCCTGAGAGTTATGATTACAGGTGTGAGGAATTCCAGGCTAATTTCCCTCTTTAACCAACATACTGGTCAAACATCTGCACAGCTTTCTGGGTGTCAGGATCGCTCCTCCTGTGAGGAACACGGCAGAGATGCGGCAGCTGCTCAAGTGGCCCCTGCAACAGCTATAGAAACAGGGGCTTCTGTCTGCTGTCACGAGGCACTGGCCTCTGTTGGCAGTGAGCTTGTGGGGATAAGAGGATGCCTGTGTCTGGAATTGTGTGCATCGCACTATAAATGTCATCCCTCCTCCCCTTCATTCTGGTGACAAGTCCAGTATGACTGAGGACTTGGCGGGACATCTCCTGGCTATCTGAGAGTGGAGCTGAGAACACCGATTTCTGCCTGTGGTTACCAGGTAGAGCTAGTGGTAAAGCACAAACCTAGAGTCAAAGGTGTGTAGGGTCCAATCCTTTGGGCAAGTGCTCACCCTCTCAGTATCTGGGTACTCACATCTGGAAAGAGATTTGACAAGGCTGAGGGATGGCTCCATGGGTAGTGGTGCTTGCAGCCAAGCCCGATAACCTGAGTTTGATCCTTGGAACTCACCCAGTAGGAGAAAATTTGCTCCTGAAGGTTGTCCTCTGACCTCCACTTGTATCCTGTGACATATGAGCATGAGTATACACGCATGTGTATGCATGTGCAGTGCACACATGTACACACACAGTAAGTAAATAAATGAGATAATACAGACAATGCGCTTTAGTCTTTGATGTGTGAAAGTGTTTGTCATCACCATCAGCCTCACTCTGTCCACAGACTTGCAGCTTCCAAGAAGGCAGGAATCACGTGGAAATCTGTGTGGCAGCTCCTCAAACAGTGACGGGAAGACTGGCCAACCTGGATCTGTGAACCACACTCAGGCCAGGTTTCCAGAACTAAATGTCTTCTGTACTTTGCAGGAGTGAGTGCCTGCTATAAAATCTCTCCCATATTTATTCTCTGCCAAGAGCCCATGTTACCCTGTGCACAATAAACAAACTGGGGGGGGGGGAGAGACAGCAAAAGAGCCAAGTCTGAGCTGCTGGGAGATCCCAGCTTCTCCTGGTGGGTGGGGCCTCCGGGGAGGGTGATGCAAGCATCCTTGCCTCCGTGTGGGGATGCAGGAGGTGCTGCTGACATTAAATGCCGATTACTTTCAGGGCATGGGATTGCTGTGCTGTGGCAACTCACCCCCTGAAACGCCTGATTGCTTAAGCATTGCTTTGCAAATGTTTATTTTTTTTTTCCCCATGAATCTTTAATCAGGTACCTTGAGGAAGCACACAGCAGCCATCTCCAGAGAACTGCTGGAGATGCTGCGATCATTCCCTTTAGTCACATGGGGCAGTAAGAGTGTGGGTACCACCTGCTTCCTATACACCGACCCAAAGACCTCTGTAACACTGCAAGACGCCCCAACTCCTCCAAATAGCCAAGAATCTCAAGGGGATTCCAGATGCCACAGTCTGGTAGTTTCTAGGGGCCTTTGTTTTGCCTGGCACACCACTTGTGGATCAAGGTCTCCCTGTGAGAAGAGGTGGAGGGTACCTGGCCCAGTCCTGCCCCTCCACTCTCTCTAAGGGAACCTTTGAACACTTGAAAACCTGAAGTGGATTTTTATCCTTCTTCTTGGTTGCCTTTCTGTTTTCTTTCTTTATCTCAATGCCATCTGCGAAAACAGGGACCAAAGAGCCTCATCTTGTCTCACTCCGCTCTGTCAGAACATATTCCCCAAGAGACTCGGACATTTAACCTGCTAGGAGCAGGAGGCTGAGGAAGGGGGAGCTGCTCTGGAACTCCCAACCAAAGGAAAGCTCTTCCCCAGACCCCTCTACACACAACTCGCTCCCAGCAAGCTCTGCTTCAGGCAGCCTCCTGACTTCCACCTCCCCCTCACTTATCCCTGGCCTCCTGGGATTATGGGGAAAGCCATTACCTCAGGATTAAGCTTCAGTTTGATTCTCATCAAAGACTCTGGCCACCGAGTATTTGCTTAACACCAGACCTTTCAGGCCCCATCAAATTTAACAAGGCCTGACAGATTTGGGATTAAACAGAGAAACCCAGACAAATCCATACTTTCATAGGAGCCCCTAGTGGCTGCAGCAGGACAATCGGGGTTCTAAAGAAGCAGGCACTACAGTTAGCGCCTGCATTGTGCCACCGTGATGACAGCCCAGCTTCCCAGCTGCCAGCCCTGACCTCTGCCCAGCTCCCCACACTGGATCGCATCTTTTTACTCTAGTGAGTGAAGAGGCTCAGCTCACATGTGTGCAATGCAGCCTCGCTGGGGCAGGGCAAGCATGGTGTAGGACTCCAGGGGCAGGGAGTGGTGCAGTGTGGAAGGAGGAGTCCACCCCTCGGAGCTCCTGAGACGATTTCTAGCTCAGCCCTGCACAGTGATCGAGGCTACCTGGCTCTTCCCAGAACCTCACTCCCAAGAGGGATTTCACTGGATTAAATCCTCTGTGTAGCACGCAGACCCAACACAACCAGGCAGATCAATCTCAGGAATCCCTTTGCTGCACATGTCATTGATGAGAAAGAATGTATTAGCAGACACCTTAGGAGCTACAAAGTAGGTGTCAAGTCTGCCTTGCTACAATGTGTAACTTGGGGTTAACTCTTAAAACACTTAGCTCCCTCATCTGTAATATGGGCATATTGGAACACAAATTACTTACCTCAGAAAGATGTTAGACTGAGAACAAAGACATAAAATTGCCCAAACTGATGTTCAACTTTCTTCAGGGCACATGTGCCTGAGTGCAGTGCCTGTCTGGGCCAGAAGAGGGCATCAGATCCCTTGGTGCTAGAGTCACAGGCCCTTCGTGAATAGCCTGATGTAGGTGCTAGGAACTGAACTCCGGTCTTCTGCAAGAGCCATGTGCTCTGTGAACAGCTGCACCATCTCTCCAGCCCTCAACTAGTTTCTGTCCTCTCTCCTTACTTGTTTATGTAATCCAGTTAATTTAAAAATTGCAAAAACAAAAACAAATATACCTTATTCTCTTGGCTTTTGTGTTTTGCAATCACAATGTATCTTTTCCCTACTGAGCCCCTAAAAAAGTACAGAGCTCTGTGAGAAACCACATACAACAAACTCCCCAGAAGAAGCAGTTGTTGAGTTTCTCTGAGGCCTGCTGTCTGATTTCTCTCAGGCTGTCTGCCCAGTTCCCTTTGGCCTTGCCTAGCGACTAATTTGCACCATTGCCTTTCTACCCCAAGAGCCTGGCTTAGGCTCAAACTTCATCTTTAGAAATGGGGGAGTTGGAGAAGGAAGGGGGTGCCAGGGAGGCCCCACTTTGACTTTTATTGCGATAACAAAGAAGAAACAATGGCTGGTGTTTACTGAAAATTAATTTTTTGGAAATTACTTTGTCATTTGTTTTACTCTTCTTAATTAAAATTTACTTGGTGAAGAGAACACCCCATAAATTAACTCAGATGCAACAGCAAATTAATTAGCATTTAGTGACTAGACATTACTCACAGACTGGACAAATTGCTTTCAGGCTTTTGCCTGCTTTTGGTGAGGTGGGGGGGGGAGGGAGTGTCTGGGGGCTGAGTGAGGGTATTTGGGGCTGATGTTCTCCCAAGTAGTCCTGGTTCATGTCCCCCTGTCACCTGCACTCTAGTCAGTCCTGCCATCCGGAGCCAGCCCTGTTTCTCTGTCTTCCTGGAGGTTTCCCTCTCCCTCCCTGGAAACAATTAGGGAGACACCAGGGCATCCTGACCGTGCTCGAGGTAGTCTCCCCGGAAGGCCAGCAAGATGGAGAAGACGCTTTCAGGAGGCTTCTTTCAACCAAATGGACCTCAGGTTGTACGGACGAGGGCTTGGGAAATCAGTGCCGGGTGTCTTCTATTCTTAAGTCATGTGACAGATTCCTCTCAGAGGAAAAGACTCCACGAAGGTGAGGAGTTGATGCGAGGACCAAGCTGGCTGAACTTCACCTACTGACACCATGTTTCTTACAAAAGAGGCTGAGGGGCACTGGGGATCGTGGTTAAGAGAAAGGATGGGAACCAACATCTGAATCCTAGCACATCTTACTGATCCCTGGCCTGGAGCAAGCCATGTACCCTCTCTTGGCTTTGGTTCCTTTGGACACCTACAGTTTGGACCACCTGGGATTATGCCGAGGGCTGAATTAGACATAGGTTGGAAGTCCCAAGATCAGAGCTCAGAGTACACGGAAGATGCCTGGTGTGCATCTCCAGGGCCAGCAGCCAGGCCTTGAAGCACAACCTGGTCACTTACTAGCATCAGAACCTCTCAGTGCCTAGGTTTCCTCACTGAGTGGAGACAGAAAGACATTCTTGCTTCTAGGGTAGATGCTTTAATATATGCAAAGTATTTAGAATGGTGCCAGGCATATCATGAATGATTGGTGGGTGATTTCTTAGTGCTTCTCTCAGTAATAGCCATTTACTTCTTTCTGACATCGTGACTATGTCTGAGAGACGGAAACAAAGCTCAGAATGAAGTAGTTCCTCATGACCATCTGAGAAGGGGGTCAAGACGTCTATGGTCAGTGCTGGCTCTCACTGAAGACTCATCCCCACAAACGAACAGGGGACTCCGTCCATTCTGACAGCCGGACAACAACAACCATGCCCAAGATGCAGTCCAATTCCTCCTAGCTATGCAAAGCTCATCCCCAGAGTGTTCCCCCTTTTCCTGAGAAGCATGGGGGATGGCCTGAAATGGACGTTCCATGATACACACCGACTGACAGCAGGCTCTCTGGCAAGCACCTGTGCTACCTCAGAGCAAGCTCACTGCCAAGGAGACTCGGGAAGTGACCCAAGTGTGTGATCAGAACAGGAGGCAAACCCCAGGCTGACCTGTCGGGAAGTCCCTTTCCACCCACTCATGCACCGGGAGGTCTGTGAGTATCGTCTCTGATAGTCCGTGCCGCTGGGGGTGGGAGCAAGAGCAGAGCCCTCTTACCAAACAGAGTCCCTTCTTCAGTCAGGACTGGGCTTGCGAAACCAAAGGCCAAACTGGAGAAGTGGCTTTGCCAGGTACCATGTCAGACAAGGTGCTCATATGATGCCACACTCCTGTAATCCCGGCATGTTAGAAACTGATGCTAAAGGATCTCAAGTTGGAGGTCACCTTGGGCTCTCCTAAAATAGAATATTTACAGTGACCAACTCCTCAGAGGATCACAGGAGTCGCACCTAGACAGTGCTTATACAACCAAGGATCCTTAAGGAAAGAAGGGTATAAGTGTCCCTTGTCAGCAGTGGAAGTCCAATTCCTTCCACAAATATCAGTCATTCCCGTTCTTAGAGCATTTTTATAGATCTCTTACTATGTAGGTGCCAGGAGCGACCAAACAAATGAAAAAATAGTCCTGACATTTGGGAAGGGGTACCTACTATATAATGGGGCATGCCTGGGAATATTTCTTTATCAGTGGTGTCCCCATCAAATGATTTTTGGAGAGGTAGTCTCACTATGAAGCTCTGGATGGCCTCACAGAGATCTACCTGCCTCTGCGTCGTCCCAAGTGCTGCCACTAAAGGTGATGAAGCAAATATTTTGGAGTACCAGAATAAGTCAGGAGCTGTGGGGGGCACGTGTAAAGAGTTCTACACATAGAGTGTGCAGTCTAAAGATAAGAATATTTTTTAAAAAAAAATTATGAGTTACTACTGTGTCATCTTTAGTATCTAGTCACCCCAGATTTATGTCCCTATGTGGCCCTTGATAATGTTTGGAAGTTCCCCCCAAAGGCCCAGGAAACAAAGGCTTAGCTGTCATAAGGTGGCACTATGCAATGTAGTAAAAGCTTTGATAGGTGGAGCCTAGTGGAAGGAAGTGAGGTCACTAGGAACACTCCCTAGTACAGTGCTTGGGAAAGCCCAGTGAAATAGATGCTCAACTACTTTCTTTCCTAACAGGGTGTATGTGTGTGTGTGTGTGTGTGTGTGTGTGTGTGTGTGTGGTGGTGGTGGTGGTGGTGGTGGTGGTGATGTACATTTCATGTATTTGTGGGTACCATAGGGGTCTAGAAGAAGATATGGGATTCCCTGGATATTGGGACCTATTCCCACATCCATCTTTCTCCCAAGCTTCATCGCTGGTTGTCATGAAGTGAGCATCCTTTTCTATATCAGCCCTTGCCATATCAACACCAGCTCAGAAGGAACAGGACCAAAGGACTGTGACATAAACAAGTGCCACCGCTCCTTGTAAGTTGATATGTAGATTTTTTTTTTCATAGCAGCAGAAAGCTAATACATTCTGGTTCCAACCAAGTGCTCTGATGCCATGATGCCGCCACACCTGCAGGCCTAACTAATCCAACTGTCCCAGGGTCATGGGTTGTTCTAGAAATAGGTATATGGATCAATTTTCATAGAATAGGCATGAGAAGGTTTCCGGGGGTATGGGAAAGTTCCCCACTCCCAGGAGAAAGCTCTTTTGTTCCTTAGGACTTGCTGTCATCTGCATGTTGCCCAGACCCGTTCTCCTTTTCAGACAAGACCAAAGGCATAGCTTATACCCATGATGGTGGAACACAGACACAGAGGAAGCCTTAACCCCTAGTACCACCCTTGAGGCCCTGAGCCTTCCACCTCTGCAGCCTGCTGTGCCTTCAGATCTTTAGTTATGTGAGGGAATAAATCTCCCTATTTTTTTAACCAGCTGGATTCTGAGTTTCTGTTCTTTGCTGCTACAGCATCCTGTAGAATCACAGGCTAATAATACTGCCCATCACTATTAATAGTTAACATTAAAGCGTGCTTGACATTTTGCAATACGCTTCCCATTCATTACTTCATTTGATTTCCAAACCAACACCACCGGAAAGGTCTCCTTTCTACCCTTATGTCACAGGTGGAGACTCGAAGAGTCTGGAGCTGCGGGTGGCTTGCCAGTGCGGGTGGCTTGAAAGTGGGAAGCTAGGGACTCTCTGTGTACACGTGGGTCAGTTAATTCCATCGGTATTAGCTTCTTCCTGTTTAGATGCAGCTGTGGTGCTTCAGCATTTTTTTTTAATTTAATTTTTTTTTTTTTAGCATCTCTTCTGGGATGAGCTGGAATGGATTTTGATTAAGAGCAAACAGGTTCAGAAAGGGGCTTCCTGTGGGGCTCCAGAAGTAGCCACTCTAACAGAACTGGAAAGCCTGGGAGCTGGGGGTGTAGCTCAGTAGACAAAGTACTCACCTCTGCATGTGGAGCCCCAGGGCAGCCAAAAGAGGGTGTGTTGAAAGGTAAAGGTGCAATGTCTAAAGTTCAAAGTTGTCCTTGTCTACATAGCAAGTTTGAGGTCAGGATGGGCTGCACATGTTTAAAAAGAAATGAAAAAAGGAAGAGACGAGATGAGATAAGACTCTGGAGCTACCAGGAAGGCAGCTGGAGACGGGAGCTTCACATCTTGGGCAGCGACTGCTTCCTATGGGGAACCAGAGCAGTCCACGGGTGCTGATACATTGTTAAAAAGTAGAACAAGGGTTTCAACTGCAATGCTGAATCTTGCCATCTCTCCCAAGAGAGTTCCAGAGATGATAGATTCCAAGTCTAGGAGGGGAAGGACATACGGTGGAGAAGAAGGAGCCACGTGAAGACCTTTAAACAAGCTCCAGTTCCCAGAGAAGCTGGGGATAATGTAGGTCCAGAGCTAGGGGTAATCCTGGTGCCATTGCTTTCTAGGACATGACTGTGGGAGAGGGGAAGGAGGGCAGAAACCCAAACACCCATGGTGTCATAGAGGGGCACACTCAGAGAGTCACGATCAGGCTGAGGTCAGACAATGGCTCACAACTCCTGATGGGTCCAGTATCTGGCTGTCCAGATGAAGGCACGTTCCAAGGCAGCTCAGAGGAGATGCTGGGGAGTGAGAGGGACAGCTACTCCTTGCATCCATTGAGACCCTTGATCCTTCCTTCCTCCTCTACCTAAAGGGGCTATGCGCGCTTCTGAAAGCTTGAAAAATAAAAAATATGAAAGCACTGAAGTCATTTGTCCTTGTACCATCACTCCGGAGAGGCACAGGTGACAGTCCATGGTTGGAATCAGGAGCTATTGCTTGTTTGTTTGTTTGTTTGTTTGTTTGTTTTGAGCTGTACAGGAATGGTAATAGTGTCCTGTTGGGACTTAGACAGCAGACCCACAGGATAAGAGGAAAGAAGGCTACCTGTTTGAGAACCCTGGGTGGCCACTGCGGACACCCACAGGCTAGGGACAAGAAGGTTAGCCCCACTGTTGTCAACAGAAAACACTGATGATTTAGAGAACCTAGTTTAGTCACTATGAAGAGGAGGGAAGAAGAATCTGAGAGGGGAAGTCATTTTGTTTTTAAAGTATCTACACCTTTCCCTTCTACACTGGTGTAGTCTGGGAAATTAAGGTTACAAATGTACCTATGTATAATTAGAGTTTGCAAGCTGAAATCTTTCAAAGATAATTACAGGTAACAGAGTAAATGACCAAAATGAGAAAAAACACATTTTGAGTACCAGCTGTTTGGGGAAAGGAGGAGGGGCCTGGATGATAATCGTTATCAAACAACCACAGCAAATGTGAGATCACCCAAGGACCCGGATCACGGGACAGACTGCTTGCTACACTTCCCTCGTATAAGTTTTATTGTGAGATAGAGCAGTGAGCATGGGCTTTGGGATAGAATATGGTCCTGGAACTTTCTATTTCTGTGAAAATGAACTAAGATACAATTATACAGTGAAATGGCATCTCGCGGCACTGTGCTAAGGGTCCAGTAAGATGGAATATGCAAAGGGCTTGTTCCCAAAGAGACCACACTGAAAGCAGTAATGTGGTTAGTCTGTCAAAAGTAATGTGCTGTATGCACGGTGTATTTGTTAAGAAGGAACACCTCAGGTAAAGTATCCTCACCACAATCAGAGGCTTTTCAAAATGTAAAAGCCCAGGAGAAAGAACTCTCCCTCTCCCTCCGCCCCAGAGCCATTCCAAAGCAAGGGTCCCACTTGACTCCTTTTGTGTAACACAAACTGTTTCAAATGCTGCAGAACACATACATTGTGATCTTGACATTCTGAGATAAATTCTGCGTGGATACCATTATTGGTGTCGATGAAATAAGTCAACATTGTCTCTACTTCTGGCCTTGACTCCTGCTTGCCATGTTTTAGGGGACATGGAAATTCTCTGTGGCATGCTTGCCTACTTAGCTTCCAGCTCACAGCAGACATGCCAGCAACCTCGAACATTATCGGCACACCAGTCACATGATAGAAGCTAAACTATTGTTTATACCGAATACTATGTAACCGTCACACCAGGCCTTTGCAGTAGAAACCTTAAGGAAGAAACCCATGCTTTCCCAGGTGGGAAGAGACAGGAGCTGTCAAGACAATGCTCAGGCATCCTGGACTCTCTCCACCACTCCAAATGCACAGCTAACTTTAACAAGAGCTTGCTTCCTCTTCAGTTTTCATTCTAGAATGAACCTGCCTTTTGGTCTAATTTTAACTCGTCAGTAATCCTCCCATTAGAATCATAACATCTCTGATCTTTTCAGTATTTCCATTGGACCAAAGCATAAGTGGTCCATGCATCACTAAGGACAACCTGGCTTTGCTTTCAAAAGTGTGTATGTGGCAGGGCTGGGAAGATAGCTCAGTGCGTAAAGCACTTGATGTGCAGCGTGAAGACCCAAGTTCAGATTCCAGGCAGCCAGGTAGGAGCCAGGTATTGCAGCATACCCATGAGCCTAGCACTGCAGTGAGAGGCAGGGACAGGCCAAGCAGTCCAGCTAATCGGTGAGTGGTTGATTCAGTGAGAGACCTTGTCTCATAAAGTAAGGTAGTTGGACGACAGTGAGAAATATCCAGGCTCTGACCTCCACTTGCATGTGCACCCTCAAACACACAGACATATGTTTTTATATAACAGACTCACACAGACACAGACAGACAGACAGACACATGCATGCATGAGTTTATACACACACACATTCACACGCACACAATAGCCTTTCTTCTGTAATTCCTCCATCTACAAAAGATACTTTTGTCTTGTAAGTGTCTTTGCTACAAAATGTCTACAACCCCATCTAGGATGCCATACTGATCTCCGCTCTAAACGTATTAACACAGGACAATACACTTCTTTAGTGAAGAAGTTTTGCCATAGTTCAGTAACCACTAAGGATCCTCAACTGCCACCAACTGTTCAACCAATCTATCTCAGCATTCTAGATTCATACCACACACCAATGCCAATCTCTCCATATAATAGCAAGACTGTACTCTTTGTCAAAATTCAATCTAACAGTTGCCCTCTGGTCCACTAGCACTACTGCTAATAATCTATACCAAGGAAATAATTGAAACAGACAAAGATGCACACGACACTCACAGCATATTATATATAATAACCTCCAATTGGAAAGCATCTCAGTATCAACAATGAGAGGATAGTTAAATAAATTACAGTGCATAACTACAATGGGATATTATGAAGCCCGTAAGGATCATGTTTTCAAAAGATGGTTAAAGACAGAATAAAAATGTTCGTGATATTCTATAGAATTAGAACTGAAAGGAAGGAGGAAACACTTGCAGTTCCATGAAGGATGGCTGAGCAGTAGTTACATTGGCTTGTGTGGTCATACTGGCAGAGACACAGGTGGCATCAAAGAATAAGCTACCTAGAAACACATTTTGTGTGAACGTAAACTGAATTACCTAATGGTTTGCCACAGACTGGCCTCACTTTGGGTCCGTGATCTGCGTGGAACTGGGTCTCTCAGTGGCAGGTGAGCGAGGATTTGACGAATGAGTGACAGACAGTTCACATGAGAGAGGGTGTAAAACTGAGTGTATTGATCAAAATGAGTATCACATCTTTAATACAGATCAAACAAGAAAAGCGGGGCAGGATACATCTGCAGATACAGTGACACAAAACAAAGGACAAAAGACCAGGGGGTGGGACCAGGCAGCTTGAGGAGGAAGCCAGGTGCAAGGCTAGTCAATAGTTAAACCCCACTGTCAGGGGTCCCCAGTAAATCCTCCATTATGCTGTTCCTTTGGGCCTAGCGGAAGAACCTTTTGGGGGGGGGTGTTCTGCTAATGCAATACCTCACCCCCCCCCTACTTCCTAGGCCTTGGTAAGCTTTGCCCTGAGCTTGGCTCTGTTCTTTGTGATGCTTAATCCAGTTTCACCTATCTTTACTAAATGTGAATTAGAATGTTAATGAATAGGTAACCTTCTTGCTGAATTCCGAGCTCCTGGCTTTAAGGAATTTTCAGGACTTTGAAACACTGGCTTTAAGGAAACTTCACCTATGGTAAAAATTCAATCTTTAAAGGCATTCAAAATATTGAAAGAGAGCATACACCATACTAGCATGCGGATAGGGTTTGTGTATATAGGTTATTGGAAATGCCAGGACTCCAGGAGGCTGAATCTCCGTGAGACTCTTTTTCCTCGGGACTCGTTTCAGATTTCAGGCCTGTTGCAAACCACCACTGAAGTAGGCGTGGCAATGGTTAGCAATGCCCAAGCCATAAATGATTTTCAGAGTAGGTGATGGACTGGGTGAGTTGGAACGGGTGGAAAGGAAGAGGCTTATAAAAGGGAGGGACAAGCTGGGCAGTGGTGGGGCACGCCTTTAATCCCAGCACTCGGGAGGCAGAGGCAGGCGGATTTCTGAGTTCGAGGTCAGCCTGGTCTACAAAGTGAGTTCCAGGACAGCCAGGGCTATACAGAGAAATCCTGTCTCAAAAAAACAAAAAAAGGAGGGACATGGCCAGACAGGCAGGATGTCAATCAATCCATGTTAGAGCAGGCATGTCTGGCTTGGGTGCTGCTCTGGACAACACTGTGTTAGCCTGTAGCTAGCCCTCACCCAACCATGTGGGCAGCACCTGTCTCACTCCCAAGGCCTCCAGTTAAAGGGTTCTTTTCTCTTCCTATGAATCCTATCTGGATGGGTCTACTCTCAGAATAGGGAGTTGTGTGGTCTTTCTAAACAGACTGGGGAGAGGTTGAGAGAGAGAGCAGATGTGGGCTCATAGTATACCGTATTGCTTCATCAGCTGTCATCAGAGTTGTCTTATATTATTTTACTAGATTGGGGGGGGGGGCTTTGGAAAATGCTAGGTTGTAAAATACCCTCAGTCAATGATAGGTCAGTGGGAAAGGGCAGGAGTGTTAACTGGGAAATAGACAAAGGGAGAAGAATTTTTAAGACAAAAAAAAAAAACAACTCAGAAAGGTGGGCTTTAAAGGGTCTCAGTTCTTCCTATTTTGCCATCTTGGTTTTAGACTCATATTCAGTCTCTGGGTCTCTTCTTCCTGTGTTAGGTGCATTGTTACCTACTCAGAAAATCATTTATGTCTTTGGTCAATGATATTATTAGCAAAATCATCTTATATCCACCCAAAATATGTTTCTAAGTAGGACAGACTTGGTTAGATATAATGAAAATATCACCTCACCCTGAGATTCTCCCTTCCCAATCCACCATTTACCATCCTCACCATGGAAACCATCACTGAGACCCTTCTACAGTTCACCTGGCCAATTCTCAGAACCACTCAGCTCGCCCAAAATAGTAAAGAGTAAGAAACAGTTACCAGCCAAGAGGAGACCCAGTGGCTAAATGCCAAGAGATATGTCTGATGGGAGGCCAGACTAGAAATGGAAAATGAATGTAAGAAACTCTGCAATCCTAGCACTTGGAAGGCAGAGAGAGGAGGCTACTAAGTTCCAGGCCAGATGGAGCTACACATAGCAAAACATGATTTCAACACAAACACAAAGCAAGGAGAGAAACTCGGGGCATAGGTGAATGCAAAGGAAATAGCAATGAATAAGGTGTCAATTGTGTTAGTAATAATGTACCAATGTCTATAACAAAGGCTAGAATAACATATTTAGCATAAGATAGCAACCTCAGTGGTGACTGGAATAGAACACATGGGAAATTTCTTTTCTGTTGCCTAACTTTTTTCTATTAACCTAAAACTATTTTACAATAAAATTTTATTTAAGAATATAATCAAAATATGTTGTATGAAATTTCTAAATAATAATAAAACCAGGATCATCAGCCATCCTTAAGATGTGCTCAAAAACATCCTTAAGATATGCTCAAAAACAGTACATGTGGTTACTATAAGAATACTTATACTTACTTTAAAATACTTAGTTGTTGTTCACCCTCACTCTCACTCTTGGTTACCTCTTTTTTTTTTCATTTCTTTTCTGCTTTCTTCTTAAAAATCAATGCTAAAACTGTCTTTTTAATAAACTCCAACTTTGCTTCCAAAATAGAAGTTCATTTAAAAACAAAACATGCCTAAGGAAGAAACTAGAGAGATTTGGCCTGCGTGTTCCCTTTGTAGAAACCGTTAGAGGAGGCAGATTGGATGGATGGAGCATTAAGACACCAAGAACAAAGTGCTTGGCCAGGAGAACCAGGGTGCCAGTTACATCCTGAGCCTGGAATTTAGGCCTGTTTCCCGCTGCCAGCAATACCCCTGCTTCTTCAGGTCTCCGGGATCTACAGGCCTACATGATTGTCTGCTCAGTTGGGAGCAGAGCAAGCAGGGCCAGAGATCAGAAGGCTTTGTGTTAAGCAAGACAAAGCCAACCTGGGCTGCTTACCCGCCACTCAAACACCTGTGTCAGTTTCTATTCGTTCACCCAGAATAAAGCCGTTCTTTTCATCTTTTGACAAATAGCTGCACAAGTCGATGGCTCCCACACCTTCCGACAGAGAAAACAGAACACACTGGAGCTGGAGAGTCAGGCTGCCAGGCTGTGAGGCAGCCACTAGAGTTAATGGGTACTTCTTTCTGTGATCCCAAATTCAGGCTTCTAGGGAGCAGAAAGCATGAAGCCAAACAGGATGGTTGGATGGGATTCCCTCACCAGGGGAAGAAGATGCCTAGTGATGAACAAGACGCTTGGGGTAGGGGAGACACATCCCCTTTCTCCCCTTATCAGGGGACAGAATTGGAGGAGCTCAGGGGAGACTGAAATCCACCACTTGGGAGGCTGAGACAAGAGGATCTTTTTCAGGGGGGAGGGTCAGGGAGCGTGGGTTGAGGATCATTTTTTAAGACCAGCCAGTGAGACTGGAGAGAACAGAAAAGTTCTTGTCTAACAAGCAAGGGGACCTGAACTTGATCTCCAGAAGTCGTGTAAAAGACCTGGACAGGGTGGCTTTTGCTCATAATCCCAGTACTGGGAAGGCAGAGGCAGATGGATCCCTGGGGCTCCCTGCCAGCCAGTCTAAAATACTTGGTGAGTTCTGGGGCAAGTAAGAAAACCTTGTCAGAAAAATGAACGTTTGTACACATCCACTGTGTCTGGAGATAGATGCCTGAGATTGTGCATGCCCATACATACACAAACATGTGTGTACATACACAGACCAGCAGGCCGGAGTACACAGTGAGACCCTGTCTCCAAGAAGGAAAAAAAAAAAAAAAAAAAAGCACAAATATGCAAAGCATTGTTTCTGTGGTTTGAAACGCCAAGTCCTAGATTCCTGGCTCCTGAGTTCTTGTGGTTGGTGGGTCCAGCCCTGTGCCCTGCCCTGTGCCCTGCCCTGCCCTGTCCTGCAATCTGACTGGCCCTGGGCTGACTTCCACCCCAGAACTAACCCCTGGCACAGGCTCTCTGGGAATGGCTGGCACTTAAAGCCCAGAGCATGGCCCCCAACAGGGCCTACTCACCCCCTCCCACTTGCTCACATCCCGAGGAAAAGAAGCAGGGAAAAGTTTGGGGGGTCTTATGATTAAAAAATTGTTGGGGCAATGTCTCATGCATGCATCTGTTATGCTAAAATAACCATCCTTTCTAACCAGGCCCACCTGCTGTCTTTTTCAATTTTAAGTATTTCTAAGTAGCAATCAAATCAGTATAATTTGTTCTTTATCTCGGCAAAACCATTGTGAAAGAAAAATGTGACCATTATGTTACATCAGGGAAAAATACAAGCCCTTTATCTGCAGCCTTCTCTATATTCTATCGGATCTCGCAGTTGTCATTATGCCAGTTGTATTTAATGTTGTTCAAATGAACAGAGCTTTCTTTAATCACTACAGCCTTCTTTCCCCTAAATGCTTTTTCCAAGGTTATGGTTTTCAGAGATAAATACATAAATACCAATGTTATGAATACGTTAAGGGTATCCAAGAGACAGCTTTCAGGATTTGTAGCAAGAACCTGCTGTCATTGGCGTTACACAATAGCTGGTTGATGTTTTGAGTATGAAGTTACTGGGTGTTAGGCAAAGGCCTGATACCCCACACGGTGGCATGAGGCTGTTTTTGAGCCGACCACAATAGACCACTCAGCAAATGCTGACTTTAGAAATCTGACATTAGGATCCTCACTGCTAACAACCAAAGCCAGTAAGTCCAGAACTATGGACACCCTCCATTCACAGAAGGAGGGATGTGGGGGGAGCTGTCCTGTAGGCTTCCAGACTCCGCCTGTATACAGCGTCCGATGTGCCCACCCGACTCTCAGGATAAGTGTGAGGGCCGAGGCTATGCCTTTAAACCTAAGAGCAACCATCCACTTCTGTTTGGTCCACTAGGAAAATAAGAACCGGGGGCAGCAAGAGGTCAGACAACTTTCCTAACATGTATGCAGAGTTTCCAGCAGAGCTGAGACTGGAACCCAAGCCCACTACAAGGAGAGCGTTTTGTTGCCCTCGAGAGTACCCCATCTCCCTAGCAAACATTACTCGGGGTAACTCTGAGGTTATAAGAATTCTACACTCAGTCACTCAGACATCTATTCAGGAAACACTTATTCTTTGTGAGATGTTGAGAATAATAACAAGCACTATTAATAGCTAATATTTTTGAGTGCCTGCCACCATTTTAAGCACTAGGTGAAAATTAATGTATTTTCCTCCCCAGGAACCCTAGGGTAGGCGCTATGGTGCCTGTCATTTTCTAGATGAGGGAAGCCAGACACGGAGAGGTTGGTTATACTGCCCAAGGACACACACTGAGGATTCCCGCCCATCAGCAGGTGTCATGAGTCAGCACTCCAGATCCCAGATTTTCTCACACCATTGCATGTGCTGAGGAGATGATGTGTTGAATAAAGCATTGTTATCCTGCCCCGGAGATGCTCATAATGCAGAGAGGAAACATTTGTGTAAACAAATAAAGAAAACTCAAGAGATGATATAATGTGTCTAGAGAGAAACATAAACAAGTACCAGTCCCGGTGCTGGGAGGGGGAAGCCGCGCTGGCTAAGCACTATGGCAGGGTGAAGGACTCTGGCTGGACAGGACGTCTGGGGACTCCTCTGCACAGTCAGCAGTCCAGGTGAGTGGGGTCGCTCTAGGTCTAATAGGATCACTGCATAACCCTCAAAGGGTTGCTAATGACCTCACGGATATGCCAGTCCAGCCTCTTAGCTCAGGAAATGCTACAGAAACCAAGCATGGACCATGGACTTCCAGGAAGTCATTCTTCCAGTGGCCGGCACTGGGGTCCTTTGCTTCCCCTCCCACTCCCCCGGGTCTAATGTAGCTTGGGCTACCCTCAAACACACAGTGAAGCTAAAGAGGACCTTGAACTTCTGATCCACCTGCCTCCACCTCCCCAGTGCTGGGATGTCAGGAGTAGATCACTAAGCCTGGTTTATGCTATGTTAGAGACCAAACTGGGGCTGCATGCCAGCAAGGCATACTAAACTCTGAGCTATACACCAGCCCTTGTTTAGCAAAACTACCCTTGGAATATTCTGGCAACATCTATGGAAGTGTTGGCTTGCTTATGATCTCCAAGGCTTTAGATAACTGGAAACAAACTTGAACCTGGTTCTCTACTTCACGAGAAGATGTGTTTGTTTATTTGTTTATATTTGTTTGGGTGCTGGGGATGGAATCCTGAGCCAGGCACCAACTAGGTAAACACCACCGAGCTGCATTTCCCCAGCCCACCCACTAAGAGTCTAACCTTCCCTCTCACCAGCTTCCCTCCTCCTGTGTTCAATGTCCTCAAAAAGAAACAATGATACAGAGGATCTAGGCTGAAGGGCAAAATGTTTCAATTCTGGTTCTGTGACTTTGGGGAAATTGCTGAAGCTCTCTGAGCCTCAGTTTTGCTGTCTGTATAATGGGGTGGTAATAACTGACTACCATGTTACAGAAATGAAATGAGACAGCCCCACCCAAGGGATCCTCTCTTGCACTCTTCTTTCCTTGGGCTAAACCAAGCCCCTCTCTGTCTCAACATCCCACTTGTCTGGTTGGTGTGACTTAGATGTGACATGACACATGGTCCCGAGTTTTTCTCACTCAGCTGTGGATGATGTGAACAGAGCATGATACACTCACTATGTAAAGAACTACAGCCTGCCTGCCAAGTGCTCTGAGGTTAGTCTGCTTGGCTTCCACTCTGTCACCTTAGACCAGGTATTTAATGTCCCTGACACCCACATTCTTAACTTATAATGCAAGGATTGTGTTGGGGGGGGATGCATTGAAAAACAATGCATATGACATAGAGTCCAAGCTGGGCATGGAGGGTGGGGTGAGCCTGTGACCTCAGCACCAAGGAAACTGAGGCAGAAAGATCTGAAGTTCCACGCTAGCCTGGACTATATAGTGAGACCCTGTCTTAAATCAAACAAGGGCCAGTGAGATGACTTAGCAGGTAGAGGCAGTGTTGGGACTCAGACCCGATAACCTGAATCAAATTAGGTGCTCTGAGGGGACTTTCTCACAGAGTGGCCTGGCCATAGGAGCCCCACATCTCATACTCAAAAGAGCAGCCTGGCTACAGGACCTGTCACCAGAGAACGCTGCCACAGACATATATCTCAGAGACCCCCTGTTTTGTATTTTGAGCAGATAAGCCAAACAGCAGACCAGGCTAAAGTGACTCCATGTGGGAGAGGTTTATTATGCAGGAATGGGGAGGGCGGCGAAGGGGGGTAGAAGGGCAGAGAAGAAGAGAGGGGGGAGGAGAGAAGAAAGAGAAGAGAGAAGAGGAAGAAGAGGAGAAGAGGAGGAGGAGGGGGTGATTCCCCTAATTTATACAGAGAATGACATCACACCAGTGGGGGTGGGAACTGAGCCAAGTGGGTTGTGGGATTGAGGGTCGTTGTCCTAGCAACGCAGGTCAAGGGTCACATGGTTAGGCCAGGGCTTGGAGTGTCCTGGTGCTAACGCCCTGGACTGCAGAGACCCCTCAGATAACCAAAACATCCTTGAAGGGACCTGGAAACCCCTCATTTAAGAATCCACGTGCCCCCTTTCTCCTGTAGCCTCCCCCCTCCCGTGCCCATACACATTTTGATCTGTGGGTTTTCTCAAGGAAGAGGGCACTGAAGCGCTGGTAATCGACTGCAGCCTTACTCTGGAACCGGCCTCCAAGGCCACGGCTCAGAACCGCCCACTCTGCCTACTGGTGGGGCTGTGCGGTGTTGACACAGGGACACTGGTCATCAAAGAAGGTGAAAGCTTGTTTTACTCGAGTCCTGCTTGCCAAACAGGAAAACAAATGACACTCTGTTACAAAGAAGTGTGGAGTCCAGGCGAAGACAAAGGAGCCCCCCCAGTTATCTGTTCATGTCGCCAGCTCAGCCAGGGCCACAAACACGGTGTGACTGAGATGTCGGTGACTAAACATCATGTAAGCTGAAAGTGGGAAGACGTCTCTAATGAGATGGCTCTCAGGCCAGTACCGAACAGTGCAGTCTAGTTAAGAGAGAAGCTGTCTTCCTGCTGCTGGTCAGGTACTGGGCCAGATACCACACTGACTGCCACTCAGACACAAGTCAGTCTGATTTCATTCTGATTCTAAAGAAGGGATTCCAGAGGTAGGGAGATGGCTCAGTTTGTAAAGTGCTTACTGTGTAAGTGTAAGGACCAGAGTTTGGATCTCCCCCAAAACACAGTGTGGTTTTCAGCTGGTCTTGAACTTGACTTTATTCACATACACAAACATGTACATACATGCACACACACACACACAATTTCAGAGCTCATTTTTTGTTTGTTTTGTTTTGTAAAGAAGGCAACTAAAGCCTGATGTACTATGGTTGACATCACCAAAGTAGTCACATTGTCTGACAGCAAATTCTCCTTTTTAAAAATAGATACATTTATTTTTAATTTCTATGTATCAGTGTCTGCCTACATATATGTATGTGTAACAGGTGCATCCTTACTGTCTGAGGAGGCCAGAAGAAGGCATCAGATCCCCTGGGACCGAAGCTGGACAGCTTTGAGGCACCACGTGGGTGCTGGGAATGAACCAGGGCTCTTTGCAGGAGCAGCGGTGCTCTTTACTGCTGAGCCATCTCTCCAGCCTGCAGATTCTGCTATTCTATCCACAGTGGCAGCAACAGTAACCAGAACATCAAAGTAAATCCATCTACTATGGGATTCTGGCATTTCCTAGTGGTGAGAGGAAGGATTTCAGTACTTGGGTAGTTGAACCCTCAGATGCTGGCTATCTGGAAAAGAGACCCCATTTCAGAAGTGAGTACCCTCTTTCCTAGCCACTAAGAGAATAAACTTGGACCCAGTGGACCAGTAAGATTGGTTAGCTCGGGAGGAAGGAACAGTGTCAGCACAGGGCGGTCCAGTGTGGAGAGCTGAGTGTCTCCTTGCCCTCTTGTCCTCTCCTCTCTGGCTACCCTGCCTCGGCTGGGAATTCGAAACAATGAGATTAAATATAAAAATAGGTTGCCCTGGGAAGTCTCACCTGAACAAGGATGAATGGTCAAATACTTTCAAATCAATACACATTCTGTTCAATTAAAAATGGGAAACCAGATGTGGGGGAATTACCTCTGTAATTCCAGAATTCCGGGGGCTGAGGCAGGAGAATCACCATGAGTTTAAAGCCAACCTAGGTTACATAGTGAGTTCTAGGCCAGCCTGTGCTATCTAGTGAGCTCCCCACCAGCTTAGACTACAGAGTGAAATCCTGCCTCAAAACAAACAAACAAACAACTCATAAACGTGAATCATGTACTCCTCTCCCTCGTCTGGGGGTGCAAAGAATTCAGAGTTCTCACTTTACAACTTTGGAAATGATAGCATTGGGTAGTTATTAGAATATAATAATAATTTACCTTAAATTTTTATTTATATGAGTATACTAGCAAGTAATCACATAAGATTATATAAATTGTGATAGTTAAATCCTATTAATTTACTATTACAAAAATAACAGTTATTTTGTGCCAACAAAAATATCAGGACTTTTGTACTTGAAATAGTATAGAATCATAATGCAGGAATGCCCCCAAATTAGCCTTGTGATTCTGTATTATATTCTCATTTTATGCTGTCTTCCACAATGTTAGCCCCTCTCTCTCTCTCTCTCTCTCTCTCTGAGTGTGTGTGTGTGTGTGTGTGTGTGTGTGTGTGTGGTGTATGGATATGAATATGTTCATGTGAATATGAGTATGTATGGATCATGTGTGTGTAGGTACACATGTACAAGTGTGTGTCTCCTTCTTCAATCCTGTCTCCACCTTATTTATTGAGGTGGGGTCTCTAACTGAACCCAGAACTCACTGACTGAATAGAGCCATCAAGTCCTAGGCATCCTCCTGTCTCTGCTTCTTCAGCACCAGCATGACAGGTGCACATCTGTTTCCTCAGGTTCTTATGTGGGTGCTGGGGATTCAAACTCAGGTTCTCACGTCTTACCGACTGTGCCATCTCCCCAGCCTGCAACGGATCTCAGCTTCCTAAAGAACAATTGCTTTTGTTATCTGCTCAGCATCTCAGTGGCATGAGATGGGAGTTATTTTACGCCCGTTTGACAGATAAAGAAAGTGAGTAATTGGTGTGGGGGTGTCTCCTCAGTGGGGCTCATGCCCAGTATGCATACAGCCCTGGGTTCCTTCCTAGCATCAAAAACAAAGGAAGGAAGGAAGGAAGGAAGGAAGGAAGGAAGGAAGGAAGGAAGGAAGGAAGGAAGGAAGGAAGACATTCTTTATGCAATCCTTTGGAGCCAGGACTTGAGCCAGAGCTGAGCACACCAAGCTGCAAGCAGAGTCCTGTTTCTCCTCTGTCTTCTGTTGGGACTTTCTTCTGGCATGTATGCAGCTCTCTGGGTTCACTGTGCACTGGCCCCTCTTTCTCACAATCAAGAATTCTTCCAGGGAGGGGGGAGTAGGAACAAATAGATATCATCCTCATCACTATCATCATCATCATCATCACCACCACCATCATCATCATCATCATCATCATCATCATCATGCCCCTGTTGTCAAATAAGAGTCGCTCTGGTATTTATGTTCTGTACTCTTCCATGGGCAATCTGAAGTTGTCTCTCCAAAAAGGGAAACTGAGGCCCAGAGAGATCTGACACCATCTGTACCTTGCTTCTTGCCACTGAGGTAAAACAGTGTGAATTGTTACATTCTAGGTACCCGGGTCCCTCAGGCCACACACCAATCAGTCATCCCAGCTCCTCTGCTCTGTGTCTGCTTCTCCTCAGGCCCATCAAAGCCAAATCTCGGCAGCTCTCACACTGAGGAGAGATGTGCTAGTCATACAAAAGTGCCAGGGATGGTTGCAGATTTCTGTCCCTCCAGAGAGAGACACGGCAGTGTGGAGTCAAGGACGCCTAAAGGGGATTCCCACCCACACTAGCCTTGCATGTGGGGAGCCCTGAGATCCAGCAAGCGCACGCAGAATGAGAAATAGCCCTGATTCGCTAAGTGTCCCTTTGCAGCACCCTACTTCATCTCCACAAAAAAGGGATTTGCCTCCCTTCCCCGCTTCCCCCCCCCCTTTTTTTTAAATAGCAGAACACACTAAGGTTCCAAACATCTCCACCTCTTTGCACAGGAATGGCAGAACATTCCAGGAGGAAGTGCCATTGCATGGTTATATTACCACCCCCAACCCCTCAATTGAAAGCATCCCCTCATGGAAGGAAGCAAGCAGAAAAGGCTCAGGAAATTCACAAGAGTTTTAACTCACAAACAACTCAGGAGCCTTTCAAGGTCACACCTAAGCAGTCAATATGCAGAGGCAGGGGGACTGCCTCGAGTTGTTCAGTATCTCCAGGGAGGTGACTTCCTGGTGTTCTTGACTATCCTGGGGTCAGCTTTTTGCTGATGCAGCTGTCCAAGTTGTCCATGCTTGTGTAAGACACTGTGGTATTTTGAATGAGAAGTCTCCCCCATAGTCTCAGACATTTGAATACTTGGTCCCCGGTTGCTGGTGCTGCTTGGGACTTACAAGCCTGGGCAAGGTGGCTATGGAGAAAGGGAGAATGCTCCTCTTATCCATTCAGCTGTTTCTGAAAGCAATGGTCATCTGCCATTGGGAATGCAAGGCGACATTTATTCACCAGGGGGAGTAAGACTGAAAACAAGCCGTCCTGCCTTCTATGCTGCGTCTGTCTGAAGTCATTGAAAACTCATTTACAACATAATTTTCGAGTGTTCTTGAGGGCTAGTCTATAAAACACTGTCCTGTGTGCCAGATAAAGGCAATAGAGCATTTGTTGCTCTCAAAGAGGACCAGAGTTCAGTTCCCAGCACCTGGGACAGGTGGCTCCCAACTTCTGCAACTCGACTCCCTCTAATCTAGCCTCAGTGGTCACCCCCACACACAGAGAGAGAGAGAGAGAGAGAGAGAGAGAGAGAGAGGGAGGGAGGGAGGGAGGGAGGGAGAGAGAGTAAATCCTTTAAAACTACAGCTTACAAGTCGGCCTCAGCAACAGGACCAACCCAGGCCTGCATCGCTGATCCATATTACTGACCCTTGCTACATACACTAGTCTGTTCTGTTTGATTTCTTTCTAACGCACCATGGAATTGACTCGGAGACTAAATGACGGAGCCAAGGGAGCCTTGTTGTGGGAGATGGAGCTGAATAAATACCAGCATGCCAGGAAGTAGTGGTTTGTGAAGGAGCATGAGGTGAACAGTCATTTTCCCAGACGCTGCAGTCAGGTAGGACTTCCTGGAAGAACTGGCTGTCTCAGCTGAGGTGTGAGCCTAAGAGAGGTAAGCAGGAACCAGGCTGTGTGGATGTGTCTAAGCCTTTCAGAGTCATTTGTGTAATATCCCATGGACCATGGCCCTCGGATCTACCTGTGGGTCACAACCAATGACCCTTTCAATTGGGTCACCTAAGACGAGAAAATACAGATCCTTACATTATAATTCACAATGGTAGTAAGATTAGAGTTATGAAGTAGCAACAAAAATAATTTTGTTATGGTTGAGGGGGTCACCACAACGTAAGGAATTGTGTGTAAAGGGCCACAGCATTAGGAAGGTTTCGAACCACTGTTCTAGAGGAGTCATTACAACTGAGGGTGCAGAGGTTAGTTCTCCCTCTGGGAAGAGGGACCAAGGCACTTCCTTCTCCCTTTCAAGTTAGATGAAGAGCTGAGACCAGATTGGCCCCGTGGGTATGAGCCCAGACTGGTATGTCTTAGTTACTGTGAAAGCGAAGGACTCGGTAGATAATCCGCCATGTTTAATGTCCTCTTGGCCTGGTGACTGAGGGTGGGGTTTAGCAGGGCTCACCCATGGGACAGAAAGGGAAAAGCTACTGGTGGTGAGCACACTAAAAAAGCCAAAGCAGGGGATGGGGGTGGGGGCGCTATGGGCCTGTCTAGTGATGGCCTTACTTCTGAGTAAGGGAGTCAAGATGAAGGAAGGAGCTGGCCTCATAGTTATGTCTAAGGAATTTTACCAGCCAGAAGTACAAAAGCCCTGAGACACATGAATGCCTAATGGCAGGGGCTGGTGTGAGCAGCAGGTGTGTGCCAGACCCTCTTGGGCACACTGCACTTTCTCAAGGGGCCATGCCTTCCAGGGACCGTGAACCCCCTGAGCACACTGGGAAACAAGGTTCTGCCTTGCACTATTTTTAAAAAGAAACACGTAGAGGTTGGGAGACACCAGGGTGGAACACCTTTCAGAGTGATACCCAAAAACTTCTTTGCTGGGATCTGGACTCTCCACGCATGACTTCTGTGAAAATGACCTTCCCTCCCATGGCCAGAGATGATGACCGGTTCTAACCGCCTTCCCCAATGCTCTCTTGAGAAGAAGCAGCGAGCACACACAATTTGTTTAAGCAAACAAGTTGTACCGAGTTGTGGGATTTAAAATCTCTCCTTACTAAAAATAAACCGGTTGTGGAGAATCCCCAAAGATAAAGTGCATCTCTCACCTTGGGGGCCCGAGATGGGCTTGCAGCCCTCATCATTAGCTGTAATGTGAGGTCAGGACGGGTGGCCCAGCTGCTCTGGGATGCGTGGGTGGCTGGCTGATTTCCTGGGGCCCTTGAGAGAAAAACAGGAGCTCTGCATCAGAACAGTGCTGGGTTTGTTTATCAGTAATGATCTTTTCTTTAAGATTCTTCAAGGCAGGCTTCTCCCTCACTGGCCTTACGGCCACCATCTTGTCTGTCATCTTACACAGTGTTAGTGGTCCAGAGAGCCCAAAAAACAAAACATATGCCCATTTTCTGCTCTGCTCTGATCCAAGAGTGGAGAACTGGCACCCACACCTTTTCCAGGACGTTCAGATAAAAGATGGGAAGTTCCAGCTTCCAGAGCGGGTCCTCAGTTACTACTTGGCATAGGCCAGCACGGGCCACAACGGTCACTCCAGCTCTGCTCCTGCTGTCCTGTGATACAACTGAACTCTCTATACACACCTGCACATAGTATTAAGAGCCACTTGGTGTCATCTCTGTGCCCAGCTTGTCTACCGCTCACATCAGTGACCCAGAGAGTCTCAATTCTGCCACTGGGAAGTGAGCTTCAGGTAGGTCCTATGAAGTGTTTGGCTGCTTTTCCCCCTCGAGTGGCATCAGCAGCTGGGGAGCAGAGACTGAAGGATTGTAGTGTCTGTCCGTGTGTCAGGCACATCAGCAGGTGTGTCTGTATGCACAGATATGTCACATGTGTGAACTGTGTGTCTATGAGTGGAGGAGAGTGTACAGTCACTGCCCTGGGATAGATTCATGCAACGCAGAGGAGAGACTACATAGGGAAAAGCATGCACAGCCGACATTGGAAGTCGGAAAGTCGGGAAAGTAACGCTTGAGAAAATACAAAAAAGAGGCATAAAGCCTGATGTGGTGGCACACACTTGTGACCCTAGTGCTGGGGACGTGGAGACAGCCAGTCTAGCCTACTTAGAGAATTCCATATTGTTGAGAGACCTTGCTTAAGAAGATAAGGTAGACGGTGTCTGTGGTGGTTTGAATAGCAATGGTCCCCATAGATTCACTTGTGTGAATTCTTGGTCCATAGGGAGTGGCACTGTTAGCAGGTGTGGCCTTGTTGGTGCAGGTGTGGCCTTTTTGGAGGAAGTGTGTCATTGTGGGGGCGGGCTTTGAGGTTTCATATGTCCATGCTAGGCCTAGTGTGTCACATAGTCTCTGTCGGCTGCCTGGGGATCATGATGTAGAACTCTCAGTTTCTCCAGCACCATGTCTGCTTGCATATCACCATGTTCTCACAATGACAATAGACTAGACCTTTGAAACTATAAGCCAGCCTCAGATAAATGTTAGATTTTTATGAGTTGTGGTGGTCATGGTGTCTCTTCTTGGCGATAAAACCCTACCTAAGACAGTGCCTGAGGAACGGCACCCGAAGTTGCTCTCTGGTCCTCACACACACATGCGAATACATGTGAACCCATACATACATGAGCACAAGCGCACAAACACACACTCAGACACACAGTGACACTGTTGTGTGGGGAACAGGGTCTCATGTTGCCCCACTCTGATCTCAAACTCACTATATAGCTGAAGGTGACTTTCAACTCTTGTTCCCTTGTTTTTACCTCGTAGATGCTGTGACTACAGGTGTGAACCACAATGCTCAACAACAACAATGTCAAAGACATTTATTGGGCCTTCTGGGGTGTAGAGGGGGTATTTCATACAGAAGGAGTGGGCTATCCTAAGACCCAGGGATGTACAGGCACTTGACTCGTGTCACTGGGCAATATGAAGCCCTTCAAGACTGTTTTAAAGTTGGAGGATATCAGGTACTACTAACCCATGTGTATGAGCTCTAATGGCTTCAGAAAGGGCAGCTACACAGTCTGCCACAGCCACACGATCACATAAACACCTCATGCCAACCAGCAACAGAGCTGTCTAGAGCAGGGTCTACAAATAGGAGCCATGATAACAATCTCATTGAAGAGAAACTCGTGAACACATTATCCATTGGACCAGACCCTGTCAGTGACTTTCCTAGTGACCCTATAGCATGGCTGTCCTTATCCCACTTGGCAGGTGGAGAAAGTGGTGCTCACAGACACAGACTCCACTGTAAGGAACTCACAGATGAACTTTGGATTTCCCCCAGCTTTGATGGAGACAGTCTATTGATTTAAATATCGTGTCCTCTCCTCACCTAGGGTGCCAACCCGCAATCAGAATAACGGCATCAACCAGCGTTTATCAAGTTGGCCAAATAGTGAAATCAAAAGGGAGGTTGAGAAGCTTAAGATAGGACAGCATCCCCCCATAAGATGTACTGGTGTCGAGGGTCCACTCTGTGAATTGGTACATGGTCATGCTATCCACATGGTCATGCTATCCGCATCCACAGGGCTGGCTGGAATAGCCTTAGTCTCCTCCTGCATGTGGTCATGCCTTGGTGCTTTGCTGTTTGTTATGCAAGATGGCTGAGCAGCGTCACTTCTGATTAGCACACGCTTCCTGTAGGTGTGTTAATACATTCAATCAGGTTACTGTCAAGTCAAGCCACCCAGGGAGCTGTTCTGCCTCCTGAAGGTGACTTTGCAGCTCCACTCTGTACAAGTCTTAAAGTTTAATTGGTAACAGGCAAACCTTAATTCTCTACAGACTCTCAAGAGGTGCTTCATTTTAGTTCCACCATCAAGAAAAACATACCCAACGTACTAGAAAGTAATGTATGTGACTATTAACAACAACAACAACAACAACATGCCAAGGAGTTAAAATTGGAGGGGTAGGTTGGGCTATGGAGCACAAAATGCAGAAATCGCCCATCTCAAAATGACCTCTTGGGCTGAGAACATGGCTCAGTTGGGAAAGTGTGTGCCATGCAAGTGTGAGAATCTGAGTCTGTTCCCAGGACATGCGGCTGCTTAATAGGCCAACAATGGCGATGCATACTTACCATCCTGAGCAGGGAAATGCAATTAGCCTGATTCCTAGGGCCCCTGGTCAGCTGACAAATTCCAGGATAGTGAGAGACTCTGTCTCAAAAACACAACATAGAGGGAAAATGCTCAAAGCTATTTTCTCCACATGTGCACTCACACCTAAACAGATACACCCATACACTTGCGTGCTCTCACCAGCAGAGAAACATATGAGCTTGTACACACATGCACATGAGTGCACACACAGACACACACACACACACACACACACACAGGCACACATGGATCCTTACCCTTCACGAGTTTCCATTCCATAGCACGCATTACCTCATTACCACTGAGAGCATAAATTCATGAATGCCTTTCATATTCATTAAGTCCCTCGTTCATTCCATGCGTGTCACTGGCCATCTGAAGGTACCACACTTACAAAGACATCTTCTGTTCTAGCAGCAGCTGTGTCTCCACTTGGCTTCACCACCGACACAACAGATTCAGAAGACGAGCAGGAAAGGCAATAACAGCCCCTAGCCAGATCAAGACCCACCACCACCAGCACCTCTAATAATAAATGTCACTGAGTAGGATAGATACCACAGATCGTACATTGTTTCCACCAGAATCCAGAATCCGAAGCCTGGCTAGAGTTGAGAAGAGTAGAACAGACACATTTTGAATCTGGCTCAGCACAGAAATTTTAAAATTCACTGAACTTTGTTATTCAAATGAATAAGGTTTGGACCAAGTTACCAAAAGGGAGGAAAAGAACATTATTAAGAGCAGACACAAGAAAACTCAGAAATCTAAAGCTAGTCTATAGATTGTCACATGAGGTGTTTTTGCTTCTGTTTGTTTGTTTATTAGCTCTGTCTTTCTGACTCAGCCCCTGCTGTCTGTGGTCTGATTCTCTGCTCACAGGATTCCTGCACAGCCTTCCTTCCTGGTCCATATCACCCATCCTTGCATTGACCCAGCTTGGCTTCTATATACCACTCTGCATGACTTTGGTCTGGTCCTACCTAACTCCTGCTTAAAGTTCTCCATGGATCTGGATAAATCCAAACGTTAGCACCAGCACTTAGGGTTCGGGAGGGTAGGTATTTGGGAACCAATACCTCCAGCTTCAGTCCCGGCTCTGCTTGACTGGTTAATAAACTCTTGTATCATTCTCTGTGCTTCTATGTTCTTTCAAAAACGGAGACTGTGATGGGACTAGCACCTAATGGGACTGTAAGCAGAACTGTCATTAGGTGTTGCCTGCTCTTAAAAACCGGGGCTGGAGAAATGGCTCAGGCATTAAGAGCATGTGCTGGTCTTGGAGATGATGGGAGTTTGGTTCCCAGCATCCACAGTTAGGCAGCTCACAACCACTTGTAACTCCAGCTCCAAAGGATCTCACACACTTTCTGGCCTCTGCAGGTACTTGCCTTCTGATGTGTGTGTACACAAGCACACACATATGTACATATGCACGTAATACATACAGTATGCACACATGCAGCATACCCAGGCACACATACACACATGCAGCATGCACACACTCATTCAACATGTGTACACACACACACACACATACAGTGCGCACACAGGCACACATATACACATATACAAATAGGAATAAAATCTTTAAGCTCTTACAACAGTACCTAGCACATATCAATCACTGGCCAATGCCCACTACTGTTCTTATTATAAAGAGATGCATAGCTAAAGTTTAATTAACAAAGCTGAGTGTGGGCTGTCAGAGGGGTCTAGAGAAATGGGCTCACTCCTGTGTCTTCACTACTTGACACAGTGTGACAGTAAGGAACCTGGCAATGGAAAATATGACATTGTTACTGGCTGGATGGACATCTGGACATACGGACAGATGGATAAATGAATGATGTAACCCTCGCCTCAAACAAAGATTCTTGGCCCAAGGCTCTGGGTAGTGTTTGTACAAGACCCTGATACCATCTGTGCATCCCTTCTTGCTGGGCTCTAAAGCTGCACGGAAGGGGTTGTGGTAACTTAGCAACGGAGGCAGCTTCCATAGAGACGAAGCTGCAGACAATGAGATCAGGTGCCAGGTCCCACCCTACATTTGAGTGCAGAGCTCATGCAAACAGCAGCCTGCACCCCTGCCTTGGGATCCTGCTGGTCTTGACACTACAGTGAGGGCCAGACCGATCCAAATTTCCCTGTGCTGAGTGTAAGGGGGGTCCTGAGAAGGCAAGATTAATCTTTCTGGAAGTGTTGGGAAAGTACATGGTTCTCACAGAGATCAAAAGACAGGATACCCTTGGAAATGTCCTTCCAGACCAGGGAAAGTCAGAGAATGGGAGCCCCAGCCTCAGTGATAAACAGCTAAAGGTCAGGGGAACACAGGGTTATCCTACAAAACCATGTTCCAGCCGTGTGAGGTCCCAGGTTGGCATTGCTTGGAAAGCTTCAGAGAACACAAAGAAACTGCTATGATGACCTTTTTAGGCTGAGGGGGGTGTGTTAGGGTAGGCAAGGCGGAGACACGCAAATGATGTTGTTTGGGATATGTAGAATAAGATGCCCACCCGCAAATACATACTGGGTAAGGTACTGGTGCTGAATCTTTGTTCCTTGTGCCAAGCTTTGTTCTTGTCCTTGTAAACTGAGTGGGCCTCGATATTGTGGCTAAGGCACCAACAGTGAATCCGTACGAACCCGCTCTGCTCCCAAGAAAGTGTTCTCCTTGGAGTCAACTGAAAAATAAGTTCCTTGTTCTAGCCCCATTCCCTTCTGATCCACCCAATTTTACCCCAACTCCTTTGTAAGACATAGGGGCATAGATGTTAGCAGATCCAACTCCCTCTCCCCATTCCCCGACCCCTTCCCTATGAGCTCAAAATTATGCTCGAAGAAGCTTGGAATGTGTTCTGAGTTGCCATCCTGGTGCCCAGGTAGAGTGTGCTAAGCTGCTAGAACTATCAAGTCCCCCAGTGTCTGGATTCTAAAGGACACTAACTGAGGCCATTGTCTCAAGCCCCTGAAGTCACATGCAGATGGGAAATGGGGGGGGGCAGAGAAAGACCAAGGAGAAAGCCAGATGCCAATCTGGCATCTGACACTTCTTGGTTACAGTAAGGTAGAAGGGAAAAGGGTCTAGTGGGACCCGCTCAACCTAGCTAGTTAGTGATAAACGTAAAGGCAGAAGGTTGGGTGAAGGCCAAGGCCAAGGCCAAGGCCGCATAGGTGAGGATGGGGCTGGACCTAATTCCACTCGCACAGCAGTGGAGCCAGGAAGCCTGCCTGCTCCTTTCCCAGCGCTAAGAAGCCTGTGCTGGAGAAAAAGACTATTCCTGGAAAAGCTTGCCAAAAGGTGGTCCCCCTAATGAGGCAATAAATGGGGTAATTACTGACTAATTACTGGCCCTCCAAGTGCTGGGAAGCCTTGGGTGAGAGAATTTGGCCAGCACCAGGCCTCTCTGCTCCCGTGAGCTGGCAGCTTCACTGGGAGTGTGGACAGGCCAGGGAGGGGCTGCGCTGAGACCAGCCTCTTAGCCCCGTAGTTCCTTCCTTTGCCTTTGTCTCTCTGGCTGGCTGGTGGGAGGCTCCTGGGGCCTAGGTATTGGCTAGAACCTGGAGACCGCTCCACGTCCTGGTGTCTTTGAAGAGGAGCCCTAGCCAAGCTCCATAGCCCTTGCCTTCCTTGTCACCTCCAACAGAGCCCTGCTCCCACCTGAGCAGTCCCTGGGGCCAAGGGTCACAAGGGACAGGGTCACTTTCTCCTCCTCCCTCTGGGGGGCTTAGCCCCCTGCAGGCACTTTCCTTCCAGTTATAGAAGCAGGGAACGTTCATCTAGGAAAATAGACCTTGTTTAAATTCACAGAATCACACAAAGGGTCCATTTATGTCGACTGAGAGCGGGCTAGGGTCTTTTTCGGGAGGGGGGAAGAAATGTAGGATAATTGTCTTAGTGTCTTTTCTAAGTCGAGTATCACTTTGTTAGTTTAGAAATATTAAAAATACATCACACAGGGCTGGCTCCGCCAGGAAAGCGATCCTCTTTGGCATATTAAAATTTAAAGTATAGTTTATTTCTGCAGTAATTACACTTTTACTAATTGAATTTACCCTTAAATATTTCAAAGTTTTGTAATAAATTGAGCTACGAGATACAGAGCCTCGAGATATTTACATTCAATCGTGTTTGGAAAAACAGGCAAAACCTTGGAAAACAGAAGTAATTGCTAGCGTTTGAGAAGAAGAGGGTTTGTTTTCTGGTTTTTTTTTTTTTTTTTTTCCCCATTGCTCCTGAGGAGAACACGCACCGCAGAACACTAAGGCAATGCGACTCTGGCTATTTACACGTGTCCCTTGTTGTGCTCTTCGAAGGCCAAGTCTAAGGATCAAGAAAGGAGGTGTGTTAAGTAATGGGTTCAGAGAAGCTGAGTGACTTGTCCAAGGTAACACAGTAATACCAGAACTGAGGCTTGTCTTTCAACCTTACACTCAATGTTGGGAAAAATTCTCTGGCCAAACGTTCATCAATAAACGAGTGGGTGCATAGAGTGGAGTGTCATCATTCGGACTCACAGGGGAAGTACTTCTGAACCAACAACACTGCCAAGTCGAGTCCTGGAACATTCAACACAACAGGACACTTGTCATAGGAGTCCCCATTGAGTGTGCAAAGCTGTCTGAAGGAAAGGCAGCCTGGTGGTTGCCAGGGGCCTGGGAGGCAGAAATCTGGAGTGCTCGTGAATGAGCTACATGATGATGCAGTCCTGACGAGGTATAGTGGCAACTGTTGGCACAGAAATTATGAATATATTTTATGTGCATTTAGCAGTGCTAAATGATGCTTTCTAAGTTGCATTTTGGTGTATGCATGTTTCTGGGGGTCATGGGTGTGCCAGGCTACTTTCGGTGGTCACTGGACAATTTTAGGTGGTTATCAGTTCCCTCCTTCCTCCATGTGAGGTCACCAGGACGGAACTCAGTCTTGGTGGCAGGTGCTGTACTTGAAGAGCCAACTTGCTGGCCCACAATGGTAACTTTTAAAAAGTGTTTTTCCCCTACATAATTTTACCTCCCTCCTCCCAAGGCTTTCAACACTTTCCAGGGTTTTTTCAAAATCCCCCATTTCTGTTTATTCAGACAGGTTTGAGAACCAAAATTTTTGCAAGATTCTTTCCTGAGGCAAAGCAACCTGAACTGATTCGTTCTTTCAGGGGTCAAGGGAGGTGCCCCTAGTCCCAGATGCTGTGTGTCTGTGAAAGCAGATGTCAGGCTGGGCTCTCCAGGTGTACAAATATTTATTAGCAAGCTGACCAAAAACAAAGCACTCATCCGGTGAAGTCAATGCCATTGTATCCTTTAGGAGTGACAGCCTGCTGCAAGAAGACATAGCATTCCTTGGGCACGGAGTTAGGAGTGACTCTCTGATTAATGTCTATAAATGGGACTTGTTTGGAATGTTATGTTATTGTTTTGAGGAGTGTGTATGGTCATTGGGCTTGCCAAGTTTGTAGACCTTTCTCTAGAGGACAACAAGAAGTCTTGGTAGACTGCACACATGCCCTCCTCTCCTTGGCCCACCGAAAAAGACAATTTTGTAATTATGCTAATTAGCAAAGTATCTGGTATTGATGGGAGATAAAAATAGCTGCTGGAGGTTTTGCACTAACTGTCTAGGGGCTGTCTTCTGTGAGGGGTCCCACGTGCTACCTAGTTAAAGCATCCTTGAAGTATGTGTTCCTGGGATGCCCTACCCATTAGCCCTTCACCCTGTAGAATTGAGATCAAAAGGATATTGTGCAGTTAGGCTTGCCAGACAAAATACTTTGATGGTTTGAATGAGAAATGTCCCCTCATGTTTTCAGGACGACTGAACCCTTGGTCACCAGTTGGTGGTGCTGTTTGGGGAAGCTTAGCTGATGCAGCCTTGCTAGAAGATGTATATCACTAAGGACTGGCTTTGAGATTAGGAACCTAACTCCACTTTGTGTTTGCGCTCTCTGCTTCCTGCAGAGATCAGCCCGGATACGCAAGCTCTCAGCTTCCCACTCCAGCATGTTTGCCTGCTCCTGTGTCTCCCACCAGGATGGATTCTTTCCCTCTGGAACCAAAGCCGGGACAAGCTCTCCTTCTTACGCTGCCTTTGGCCATGACTGATTCTTATCACATCGACAAAAAGAAGCAACTAATCAAAACACATACGATCCATCGTTGGGCCATACTCACATTAAGAAATTGTTTTACATTCATATGCAGTTGACATTCTACTCTGTGTTCTGTATTTTCCTTCGCTAACTTGAACAACTCTGCCTACCACCCACACTACACTGACATCTTAAAACACTACAGACAGCATATAGAGACAATACAACACATACCCTTCATAGTTTAAAAAGAAAAAACAAACCATAAAAGTCCACATTTTGTCCCTTCTACGTGACCACCTCCAAGCAGAAGTCTCCTGCTATGTTACAGTAGGTATTAAAACAAGCCCCCATTTAAAAATCCACAGAGAAACCAATGGCTATTTCAGCCGCTGTCTATGCTTCTCTAACCACTGTGTCTGACGTCTTGTCACTGACAGAAATCAGCAAGAGGGGCTGGGATGCAGCTCAGTCAGCAAAGTGCCGATGCTCCATCGCGAGGACCTGGTTTAGATCCCTGGTATCCATATAAAAAGGCTGGCCTGCCCCGTATCCTCAGAGCTGGGGGAGCGGTGAGCAAACCATCACTGGGGTTTGCTGGCCAGTCAGTCTAGCTGGACTGTAGAGGGAGTGAGGGACTAGACTGCAGAGCACCCTGTTAAGGGAGTGAGTTCATCTCATAAGGTGAAAGGTGAGGAGGTGGCTCTTTGGGTAAGGATCCCTTCTGTAAAAGGATGAGGACCTGAGTTCAAATCTGAGCACCCACATACAAAGGCAAGTGTGTGGCCATGAGTAACTAACACCCCAGCACCGTGGGGGAGGGGGTAAAGACAGGAAGCTTTCTACAGCTAACTGGCCATTGGCCTAGCTAAAGCTGTGAGCCCTCAAATTCAGTAACGGATCCTGTACCGAGGGAATAAGGTGGGGAATGACAGAGGGAGAGAGAGGGAGAGAGAGAGACAGACAGATAGGCAGGCAGGCAGACACAAAGAGATAGACAAATAGACATACACACAGAGAAAGAGACAGATAGACATACAGATACACACACATGCACACACACACACACACACACACACACATACACGCACACAAGAATTAAGGAATGTCAGAGCCTCAATCAAAGATAGAAGTCGGTGCTCCCATTTCCTGTGAAGTGTGTGAGGCGGGGGTTAGGGGATATGGTGTTGTCCCTGTGTGCGGGCATGCTCCTTTCTTCTGTGTGTGCAAATGATGCTGATGTTACAGAGTCTTGCTTCTGGTGGACAGGAATGCCAGGGATCTGGTATTCTGGGCTGTGTAGAGAGGGATGCTGAACTTACTGACAGGGGGCGGGGTGGAGCCTGCACACCAAGGCAGGACGGATTACAGCACCTTCTCTGAGTGACTTCTGTCATTGTTCTGATTTCCAGGTTTGTCCTTAGTTTGTTACCATGGTTCAGGGGGAAATGCTCAGGGCAAACATATGATACCATTGTCTAGTTCCTGCACTTCAGTCTTCACTTCTCAGACATTTGAAGAAGAAGGCAGACAGAAACCCTCCCAACTCTAGTTAGGCACTAAATAGTCCCTCCCAAAAACCCTCAGAAGGTAATTGTTTGGGGGATTTTTTTCTTTTTTTTTTCCATCAGTGAAATGCCCAGACCAGACTCGGCAACTGCACCTACAGGTCCCACCACACCGCACACACACACACACACACACACACACACACACACACACACACACACACACTCAAAGGTCACTGAGCAGGTCAGACTTCAATGCAGCTACCCAGTGTGCTGGGGCCACCTCCTCCTCACTCCCTGGGCTGCAGCTTAATAAAGCTTAATAAAAGGTGTGATTGCCATGGCAACCTCAGAAACACTGTCAAATAGATGGCCAATTATTATTCACTCATTTACTGTTTATTGTAGCGATGCCAATCACAATGAACTCCAGGGGTGTATTAATGGAGATGTGATCCTGGAGATGTGATCCTGGGCTCAGGGCCCTGGGGAGCAGCATTGTAATGCTTCACTCATTCATGTAGCCTTCCAAGGGGTGGGCACACAGCCTCGCTTAGGTACCTTAGCATCCATGCATAGCCAGGGAGGCCAGAGTGCACACCACACCACACACACACACACACACACACACACACACCATGCGCATGCACACACACACCACACACACACATTGCGCACACACACATGCACACACACACACCACACACACACATACACACACACCGCACGCGCGCGCGCACACACACACACACACACACACACACACACGTTCATGTTTGTGCATGCACACAACACATGCATATGCCTAACACACTCAGACCCATCCTAGGGCAAACCCAGCTCTCCAGACAGACAGACAGACAGATAGACAAACAGAAAGTTTTCTTTGCTTAGCACTGGCAAGAATTTTGATATTCCTCACGTTCCCTCTGTCTTGTTAAACCTTAACCAAGCTTTCAGGAAGAGGCGCCAAGGGCAGGTCCCCTTCTGGGCAGCCCTCTCCATTGGTGGCTTAGGAGGCTGGAAGAGAAAATAGCCCCAGTGTTGCTTCTCCCTGGGCAGACTGAGTAGTCCTTTCCCCAAATGCTTAAACATTTTTCTAGACTTTGGAATCATTTACATACATAATGAACTTTTGGGGGACCCAGGACTAAATATGAAGTTGTCAGGAGTTCACTTTCCACACACAGCACGGCAGTGGTTTTATATCTTGCAGTGCTCCTACCATTTGATTTTGGCCCTTCACTTGAAGCTCACACTGTCATCATACAAACATTTCAGATTTTTCTGGATTTGAGTCTTCGGCACTCAAATAAAAGCCAGGCACAGAAGCATGTGTGCCTGGACACCCAGAGTTGTTGGAGCAGAGGCAGGAGGATGGCTGTGGTTTGCTAGTGACAGCCTAAACCTAGATTCAGCAAGAGACCCAGAAGGAAGCAAGGTATGGAACAGTAGAGCTGGTCACTCAGTGTCCTCCTCTGGCCTTCCAATGTGCAACACACACACACACACACACACACACACACACACACACACACACACAGATCTTTGAACCTTTCAGATTTTAGAGTTTTTTAAGAGGGCTACTTCAACTCAACTCCTGTTTAAACTCTCCCTGAGTCTGAGCACTGCTCCACACGAGCCCCCAGGTCCCCCTTCTCTTCCGGGTTCACCTAGGAAAGCAGTGCAGGCTAGATGATTTGTGAGTTGCTAACTTGCATTTTCTTCTTCCTGTCCTCTTTTCAAGGACGTGGTGAGTTGCTTCCTGAAGCAGAAGTTGCAGGTAGGACCTTGCCCTGCTTGGTTTCTTGGCAGGGTCATGCGAAGCCTCCTCAGGGTGGGAAGGATGACTGTCCACAGGGAAGTGGGGAGTGGAACTTCCTAAGGCTCGATGGTGCCACGGACATGGAAGCAGCAAGCTTTGGAGAGTCTGTCATTGCATCTGAGAAGACTGAGGGCCCAGGATGAGGGGCTCACAGAAGAGGGGAGTCTTGTGCTTTGGAGAAGTAAGGGAAGACACAAGGCCACAGCTGTGGCCACAGCTGGGGTCTGGAGGCCACCACCAGAGGAGTGAAGTCAGAGCAGAAGGCTTTTGAAAGCCACCTAGGCAGATGGCACTACAAGAAGGTGATTGGCAGGGGGCAGTGTAAGGATGTCCCTGCGATAATCCCAGCTAGGGACAGAGCCAGAGTGTAATGGCTGAGCTTAATCCCAAACCCAGCACTCGGGGTTCAATTCTAGTTCTCCATTAACTAGGTGACATGGCAGGTGCTTCAGACTCACTGACCCAGGGGACCTCACTCCCATAGGAGTTCCAGTCCCGTAGGAACACTGGGTACCGCCCTTTGTGTTAGTTCTCAGCCGCAGCTGAGATGGTCCCGCCTCTTGTCACAGGCATCCTATGAAACTCAGGTTTGCCTCAGGCCAAGTCTTTGAAGGGACATGTTTGAAGTGCAGACACAGGAAAAAAAAGTATCTGGCATATAGCTGGTACTCAAAAAAAAATGTCTGCTGAAAGAGTCACATGTCAAAGCTAGGAGGAATAAAGAATTAGAGATAATCATGAACATTCTAGAATGATCTCTTGGAAGGCAGACCAGAGGAGATGGGTGCTCATGGACGACCTCAGGACCCATCTTCTGTTTCCCCCGGTCCTGAGGCACCTTGTCTGTGTCACTGTGACCAGATATCTTCCCAGAGGGTGCTGCTTCCATTCTAGCCGATGCTCTGCCACATTTCTTCAGCTTTTCTGTGGGCAGGTGGTCACTTCCACAGATGGAACGAGAGATTGTGTTCATTAGGACACAGTGACTCATGCAAATTTCACAATCATCAACTTTCAAGCTTGGCATTATTGACTTTTTATCCTTTTTACAGAGGTGGAAAACACAGCCCAGAGAGGCTTGGGCATTAGTCTAAGGCCATGTAGGCAGTATGTAAAGAAAACAGGGTTCAACCAGATCTACTGGCTTTGAGACGTAAGTAGTAAGAAAACCTATTAAAGCATGAAAGATGGGGGAGTAAATACAGGGCATTTCTGATGGGCTCCACCCTCCAGCCTTGCTCGGCTGCTACTCCTGCCTAATGCTCACAGTGTTCGGTCTGAGTGACAGCTACAAGCCTGATCCTACACTTGCCTGGTCTGTGTCCACACCCTTTCAGCCTCCTCCAGAGCTCTTCCTCCTCGACAGGTCTTATGTGTTTGCCCTGATTTGACAGTGAAGTGCCCCACGTCGGCTCATGTGTTTGAACACTTGCTCCTCAGGTGGCAGAGCTATCTAGGCGGGTTGTGCAGCCTTTGGTTCCTGGGGAGGGAACCCTGAAGGTTATGTACACTGTACATCTTGCCTTCGCCGGCTTCTGACCAAGCGAAGACGCAGCCACAGCATGCTTCTGCCCTTGCCTCTGTGGTCACCTCTCAGCCATGGCGAGCTACATACGGTGTGTTGCCAGGTATTTGGTTGCTGTTATATGAATAGCAGCCAAGCCAGGATGTTAGAGAGAAGCTAGAGTCCAGAGACAAGTACAGGGAATCGCTTAACCCAGACCCCCTGATGTCTCTCAACTCCGGGACACCCAGCAAGACTCAGAGCCCCTCATCTCAGAGCCCCTGCCTGGCTGCTGCATCATCTGAGATGATCGTGGTTTGTGGCTGTTGAGGGCTGGCTAGGCACCAGACTCTGTACAAAGCACTGCGGGCGCGCGCACACACACACACACACACACACACACACACACACACACACACACGCTGTCTCTGCTTGATAGCCCAGCAGTCGAGGTCAGCAAGATCCATCTCTTTTTTCCAGATGTGGTCACTGAGGAACCAAGAAGGTTGGTGATTGCCCAGTAGTCCATGGCTGGGAAGAGGAACTGCGACAATGTTGGGACCCAAGCTCACTAGATTTCAAAGAGTGAGCTCTTGGCTATTAAGGTTCATTCTCTCCTGCAAACACCTTTATCCCCCACTGTGCCTGCAGGTCAGCAGCGTGGGCTAGTGAGAGCTGAGCTATCGGGGCCTGGAATAGCATCCTTCCCACGGATGCTGTGAAGGCCTACTATGCCTCCTCTCAGTCACCGTGGCTGCCAGGAGGAATGTCAACACCAGGACACAGGGCCAGGGAGACCTGTGCCCTCTTTATCCCAGGAGCTTCCTCAAGGTGCCATCTGAAGCAAGTCACTTAAGCTCTCTCTTAGGCTTATTTCGCCTGTTACGAAAATGTAAATAACTATCACAGCATAAGTCACGGGGTTTTATGAGGACTTAATAGGATAATGGACGTGAAATGCTTTATAAACTGTAAAGTACCACACAAGCGTGAGGCTTTGTAATTAATTACCGATGAGTATGCACATGCTCACACACCCACATCCATAGGTGCCCATTCATGCGTACAAACACACATCCTTGCTCCAAAGAGAAATTAGCATAAGGACTCAGCCTGCTTACAGCCTCACGCTGGGACCTCCCTGCATCCTCCACCCTCCCTTCCCCATTACCCACTTAGACTGAGTGGGCTCAGGGAGGCTGAGCAGGTTGAAGAGCTTGGAGGAGAGACAGGTGGGGCTGGAGCCCACCCTGCTCTGGCACACCTGCCTATTCTCCCGACACCCGGGTTTATCTTCTGGTTCCTTGACAAACCAGCACCTGGGAAGCACAGCCAGCCCTTGGCAAAGATGCTGTGTGGAGCGGGGCTACCTAAATAGGAGGTTCCGTGTAGGAGGTTTCCCGGGTTTACCGGCTGTTCGCTCATTTGTCGTCTCTGGTCCCTAACATGTATTGAGCACCTACGGTATATGCAGTCCTGTTCCTAGTGATAAAAACACAAAGAGAAGCCTATTGCTAGGAAGGGGTGGGGCTCAGTGGCAGAATGCTTACCCAGTATACACCAGGCTATAACGCCCACCCCTACAGCAAATCTAGAAGAAAAGGCCTCTGTATAGTCATTTAAGGCAGCCACATGAGCAAAGATGAAGATGTAGGTAACTGTGGCTTCCTGGGGAAGGACAGAAGGCTCTGTGCATCCTGGGCAGGCAGGTCTATGGCATACGGGTGACACAGGACTGAACAGCTCAGTGGTGGGAGGCCTGATGCCACGCACATGACTCTGGACTTTCTATGTAAGCCATGGGGAGCCAGGAAAGGAAATCAGAAAAGGCTGTAACATGAGCTAAACAGAGCGATCTTTTTTTCTTTACTTCTTGATTTTAGTACTTCCTCTGTTTTTAAAAGCCAGATCCTTCTCCAAGCTTGATAGAGGCAACAGAACCATGCTAAAACTAGTGAAGGGCTATGAAATTGATGAAGTCCATAATCACGCCCATGTCTATTGCTCCACCCATGTCCCACATGGCACCAGGGTTCTCAAAGTCTGTTCCCTTGGAGAGTGGGCAGTAACAGGTTTTCTGAGAGCACAGAGGCCGTGTTCCAGAGATAGCCAAGGTTGTATCTTGTGCTGTGGCTGGACTTGGTAATGTG
>NC_034599.1:43017600-43040510 GCF_900095145.1 Mus pahari | reverse complement strand
GATGATCACCAAGAACAGCAGCAGCAGCGAAGTACAGGCAGTTGGAGCCAAGAAGACAAGGTGTGTGCTACAAAGGGCATGGCTGGAGAAGTGACCCAAGCCCTTGGAGGAGCCCAGAAGATCGTGAGTTGGATCCCAGACATTGGATGGTTGGAGACTGATTTTTGCTTTTGATTGTGACTGTGCCCTGATATTTTTCTTGGGCCTTCAATTGCAACTGAGGCTGCACTTTCACCAATGGCCTTCCATGGCCTCCCACAGTGCTTCCATAGCCTCAGCTGCTCTGCATGACCCCTTCATGCTGTCAAAACCAGCACCACCTGAGTAACTCAACACATTACCAAGTCCAGCCACAGCACAAGGTACAACCTTGGCTCACAGCCTCTGTGCTCTCAGAAAACACTNCCCAGAAGATGTCACCTCAATGATGCTGGTCTCTTCTTAAATCACCGCTAATTCCTTAGCTCCAGCTAACCAGCATCAATAGTCCCAGTATGGAAAGGTTTTCACTTTAGTGGTTCTGGTATCTTGTTAGTCACAGCTGATTCACTCAGAACACGTTTGTCAGACCTGGTATTCATTCTGGCCCTGCAAGGTCAGGCACAACAGGGTGGCCCAGGCATCTGGCAGAGCCTTGTCAACTTTTATAACGGGATTAGGCAGCTCTGCACATCTCTGATCAAGGAAGGAAGAGTCCTTTCCGCTCACAGTTACGGAGGTTTCAGCCCACAATCCTTTGTTCCATTGATTCTGGGCCCATGGTAAGGCAGAACACCACGGGGTAAGGACATGTGGAGAAAGAGGATGTTCTTTTTCAAGGAGAGAGAGACAGAGAGCGAGGGGGAAAGCAGGGATCGCCTATAACCTTCAAAGGTAGCCTTTTCCTTCTTGCTAGGTTCTACTTAAGTTTTCACCATCCCCTGAAAGCATCGTCAAGTATGCCACACAAACATGCAATGCTTCTCCCCAAACCATAGCACTCATGGTTTTCAAGCTTTGGGCTCCTGTCATTTCCAGCACCTTCTGCGCACGTCAGGTTCACATAGATGCCCTTAAAAACTGGATGGTACTCTTAATTGAGCAACCTGTTTGACTCATGATGTAATATACTTCCTAATCACCAGTTACAGAACCGATTCCTTAAAAACGATATGTATATTATTTTCTGGGGTATGGGTTAATAAAATGTATTCAGATATCTACTGTTGGAGCTCCAGGTCATTTACAATTATGTCATTACCTAAAGTAATGCTTTGTAATAAGCAACCCAATTGTGCAGGATTTTACATACTTCCGTTTCCATCAGATGGATCTGTCAAAAGTGGTAAATGCTGGATCAAAAGTCATGACCTTTTAGCCATAGCAGATATCACTTCCCCTAACATCACAAACACACACACACACACACACACACACACACACAATCCCACCAGCAAAACACAAGATGCCCAGCTTTGTCACACATTGAACAGGAGTTGGTCTTGTGGGTCCTCAAACTCATGTTTCAGAATCAGGATGCCAATAGGTGGAAAGTAGATTTGATCCAAAGGAGACGAGGTAAGCCTGAGTCACGACACCAGTTAGGGGGAGGCTACACTGGCCCGGGTGAGAGAGGAGACATGCTTGAATTGAGAAAGCCGCCTGAGAGCAGGCAGCTCGAGTTAGACCTGAGGACCGACCGGCAGGCACCTTCAGTAACTCTCTCATTTTATCTTCAATATCACCTACTTTCCAGAAGATGAGCCCAGAGCACACTGAGGAGGTGACTAGTGTACGTACCCCAGGATTTTCCTGGCTTGCTTAACCCATCCGAAGGCCATTCTGGGGGAACTGGCTTGTGTTGGTTAATTTCAAATGTCAGCCTGCCTAGATAGAGACACACCTGGAACTCGATGAGGCACAGCTTTGAAATTGTCTTGTGAGTGCTTCTCCAGGGAGAAAGAAGACTCACTCTAAATATGGGTGGTTCCATCCATCCCCTGGCTGGGATCCTGGACTGGATAAAGAGAGACAAAGGAGAAATCTACTTCAGCTCTGGCTTCATCCTTCCCTGCTTCCTGAGAGTGAGTGCTTTCCCCACCAAGGCGGCCTGTCTGCCTTAAAACCAGGACTCAAACGAGTTCCTCCCTCTCTGGCGGCTTGTTGCCAAATATTTGATTACAATTCTGAGAAAAGTTATTAATAGTTCCACCCCAACCCCCCCCCTTCACCTAAGAATTCATAACCCTATTCTCCAGCACCAAGTAAATGAGAAAGCATGGGTCGGATAGTCAACGTGACCCATCAAGTGGCCTGTGCCGAAGTCCTGAGGTCAGGGGAGAGAGTGAACTTCAGGTTCCTTATGGACTTTGGCAGAGACTTGGACAGGGAACGGCCATTGGTGGCAGCAGCTGGTACAAAGACAAGGGAACGTGTGGACACAGAAAGCTTGTTTAAGGTGTGTGGGAAATGAGAAGCAGTCAGGAAAGCTGACCGCGTGGAAAGAGGACAGGGCAGATGTACTGAGAAAGGCAACGACACGGAGGGAGGAAAGCTGGGCTCCTATAGAGAGGCAAAGAGGCAGAGCTCAGCTACTGCCGAGCCAGACGTAAGTCTTCCCTTCCCATGATGCCTTGCAGCTCTGCCGTCCTGACACCCTCATTCCTATCACTCTCCCTTCTTCTTTTCATGCACACTTCAGTGATGACCCAAGAGGTCTCTACTCTGTGTGTGTGTGTGTGTGTGTGTGTGTGTGTGTGTGTGTGTGTGTAAAATGTACATACTCACATGGGGGTGTGCACCTGTGGATGTACAACTGTGCATGAAGAAGCCAAAGGTTTACATCAAGAGTCTTCCTCTCCACCTTGATATCTGAAGCCTCTGCTTCCGTTCCCGCCTCCAGGTCTCCGCCTTGAGAGTTCCCAGTCTGCTTTCTGCTTTCTGGCTTGGTCCTGTTGCTTCTGTTTGCTTTCTCTTACACACTGAGACCATCTCCCCTGAGGGGGTCCCACCCACACTGAGCTGGTCCTTCCCACCTCAATCATTAACCAAGAGAATGCCCCCAAAGGCCAATCTAGCAGGCGTGTTCTCAGCTGAGGGTCCCTTTCCTAGGCGATCAGAGTCTGGCTTGTGTTAAGTTGAGAAAAACAAAACAAAACAAAACAAAACAAAACAAAACAAAACAAAACACACGTAGCCAGCACAGGACAGTAGAACACAATGAAGGAGGAAAGGTTTACATCCTTGTCATCAGACTCCACCTGCATCCTCTGGCTCCCCGCTGAGATGGTACCCAGGCCACAGGCACCTGTAGCTCCTCCCACTTGGCTCTCTTCCACTCATGTCCCTTTTATCATACACCAGTGGCTTGAGAGCTTGCTGCGTGCACATGCTAGAAGGTGTGAGCTCTGGCTCAGATGAGAATGTTGACTGACAATTCTAGATGTCCGCGTGGTTATCCATGCCTGAAGCCTGGGTTTCATACTCTGGGGTTTGGGTTTGGGTGGAAGACCCCAGTACTGAAGAGGGTCTTTTCCAAAGACTCGGGGAATAAAAGTCTTTGTTCTTAATTATATTGCTGTAAAAACATATCTATTTTAACTTTGAAGTGATTCATTAGCCCCTACCAAGACAGGAACATGAAGAGGTTTAAAAGCCAAAAATAACTAACATTTATTGAATATTTATTATGCTTCAGGCATTGTGCTAAGTTCTTTACATAAATTCATTTGAAGTTCCCAATAACCCTATGAGGTGTTAGCATGCCTCTCTCTCAGATAAGGAAACTGAAGCTAAGAGAGGTTAATTAACTTGCCTGGAGATGGAAGGCTCATAGGGAGACCTGGATTCGAACCTTGGAAGTCTGCCTTTGTTCTGCCTGTCGGATTATCCGGATCTTCTTACAGAGTTCAGGCCCCTGAGCAAATGGACAATGACCCAGGGATGGTCTGTGGGCAGGAAAGCAGAGAAGGTGTGGATGATGGTGCAGTATCTAACCTACCCTTCAAAGGCATGGCTGGTGGGTAGGGGGTCCACAGCATCTGCAAACAGGCCAAAGGCACTGGGTACAAGATTGGGGAGTTAGTACCTGACTCCAGGAGGAGGAGAGAGAGGGCAGGGGAGGGAGGAGGAGGAGAGGAAAGGGAAGAGGAAGAGAAGGAGGAAAGGGAAGAGGAGGAGGAGGAGAGGGCGGAGGAGGAGGAAAGGGAAGAGGAAGAAGAGGAGGAAGAGGAGGAGGAGGAAGAGGAAGGGGAAAGGGAGACAGGAACAAAGTTTCACACATTATTCTCTGACCAATCACCATCCTTTCCATTTTGTCCTGTGGGTGGTATTAGGGATAAACAAGTAAGAAATCCCCAGACAAATCCCGGAAGAAAATATTCTATCTGTGTCTGACCCATTGCCACCTCAGCCCCTTTCCGGGGACATTTCTTCGGAGGATTCCTGGTTTTCTCTGAGATTTTGCCCGCATAGTTAGCAGGAGGTCCTGGCTGTTGGCTCTGTGAGTGGTTCCTTCTGTGAGTGGCAGATGGCAGGCCTCTACTTGCTCTTCTGTGCAGTGGGATCCACACGTCCCAGTGAGGTCACGCCTCTGAAAGGAACTTGAACTCGGTAAAGCCTCTAGCACACAAGCGTGAACTATCGATCTCTCTGATTTCTCTCTTCCTCAGCCGCCCCTGAAGCCAGACCTGTCAGGATCCTGTGCTCCAGCTCCCAAGAGGGCAGAACTCAGAAGGGGGTCATGGAGCTGATGTCACCCTGTCACGTGCCCAACCTCTGCAGCTCTCCTTGCACGACATTGGTCCTCTGGAGGCAAGAGGTGGCTATTCCCTACCGAAAGGCTCAGAGGATGCTTGGAAGACTCCCCATCCCCATCGCAATGTTAACCTCTGAAAGTCAAAGCAGATCCCTGGGATGTAGTCACCTCCAAACTGAACTAGAGGCCACAAGGGTTCGAGACAAGTAGGTGCCCAGCCCTGTCTGCTCTGGAAGGCAGACGGAGCACACGGCACACCATCTCACAGTCCATTTTTCAAAGTTTGACGTCAATTTGCGGCCTTAGATTGGTTTTTGTTTCTCTGCGCTTTGTTTTCTTTTTGGTGATGAATGGTTATTGTCAGGCTGGCTTAGGGAAAGCGATAGGTGGGGGCTGGGCTGGAGAGAGCATGCCGGGGTTTTCATGCCGGGGGTTATTGTTTACATTTCTTTTCTAGGGATGAAATGGAGTGGGAGGTGCCTCCAGTCACCCATGGGTCACACGAGATAGATACCGGGGTCACTTTGTGACTGAGTTCCCCTTCATCCCAGCCTGGAGAAAGCCAGACCTCTGCCCCTTTCTTTTCCCCATAAGTACACGTCTGGTCTGGGGGGCGGGCAGTATGTCACGGCTGAGGTGGCTGACGCTGTCAACTGCAGATAAATACAACCAAAACAGACCCAGAAAATTATTTCCTCTTAATGGAAAAATTATCAGGCCCTGAGCAGCCTGATCTAAGGGCTTTTAGAAGCACAGAGAAATACACTCAAGCTTGCACTCAACCCTCTCCTCTCCCCAGCTCCCTCCCGGGACGGCTCTGCAAAAGCCACGTTTTCCCAGACTGCGTACAGCGCACACACAGCACGTGGCCCCGGTTGGAAGAAAACAGCTTCAGAAAGACTGCAGTTTAGGGTTGCAGAGGTGATTCGCTTGGGGTCTTCAGGGTTGTAAGCTTGAAAAGATCTTAGAAATCACTCTGCCCATCTTGCTCACGTCCCAGATAATTAAAGTACAGCTCAGAGAGGAGTGCCTTTGCAAAGGTCCTCAGCCACTCAGCGGCAGGACAAGAGGCTGGAGCTTTTGTCTCCAAGGCCTGGTTCCATTACCCACAATGCCCTGGTACATCTGCATAGGTATAACACCTCTTACTCAAACACTGGACCCACAGGACCAACCATGTTGACTTCCAGGCAGGAATTGTCTTATTAAAGGCTGTATGTATGTATGTATGTATGCGTGCATGCATGCATGTATGTATTATGTAGGTATGTATTGTCATTTGGGCAGTACTAGGATTCAAACCCAGAGTCTGTGTACATGCTAGCAAGCATTCTGCCACTGAACTACAAGCCTTCAATCCCCCTTTCCTTCCCTCTCCACAGAGCAAACATCCTCACCTTGTTGACTCTAGGCTCATTGCTTGCTTTGATTAATGTGATGTTAGCGATGTGCCAGGGAGTAGAACTTGGGTGTACTTGCATGACTTAGCTGAGTGGTTAGCATTTCTGCAATCAGCCGTGATCTGGAAGTAGCCACGTGGAGCAGATCGGAGCACACCCCTCAGCCTGAAGCTGCTCCCCAGTCAGCACACAGCACTGGGAGAGACAAGCACAGCTGTTTTTGTGATAAGCCTGTGGTCTTGCAGCTGAGTCTCAGAAGGATCTAGTTGCTACTGTATTCTGATTCTCCTTTTTGAAGTGAAACCTGGTCTAGATTTCTTCTTCTCCTGGCCATTGAGGCTGCTCAGAGTTATGGGAATACGGATATGGATTGGTGCAGGGGACAAGACAAGATTGTCATGGGCTTTTGCTAATCTAATGTGCTCTAAATCCACCTTCTTTTTCTCCCAAGAGATTCCTCATAGCAAATGCTTACTGTGTTAATTATGAGAGGGTGACTAGTGTGCCAGTCCCCATATCTCAGTAGCTTGATGTCTTCTGCTTCCTGTTGCTATAGCAAAACACTAAGATTGAATATATATGTATATATATATATATATATTTGAATATATAATTGATTTATATATATAATTGAATATATATAGAGATTATGTGTATGTGTGTGTATGTATGTGTGTGTGTGTGTGTAGATCTATAGATAGATATGAATGAAAACATTTTGTTTTGATTCAGAGTTTAGAGCATCTTAACAGTATAGCGCCAGCACCTTCTTGGCTTCTGGTGACAGACTAATGAAAGAAGAGCAGAGAGGGGTGTGAAGACAAAGAAGGAGACCCAAGGCCTAAAACATCGAACTCATTCCTACAAGGTAGAGATTAATCTATTTCTGATTCATCCTTCATGACTCTAACCCCACTAGACGCCAGCTCCCAACACCACTGTACTGAGGAATCTAATACCGTTATCATCTTCTAGATTCTCCCTCACAGCTGACTGTGGAGCAGGAGACAGTGCGGAAGATCTCTGAGGAGCTGAGCACGCTGAAACTCCACCCACACATTTCATTGGCCAAAACTCAGTCACATGGCCCCACCAACCTCAGAGGAAGGAAGTAGATGGCTTTCATACACCGGGAAGAACAACGTCACTGTGAGCTACCGGTCTTTGCTGTGACCACACCAGACCCATCCTTAACACTTCCTCCTATGCACAAGGCTGCAGGTTACCCAACAGAAGTTTCATTCAGTTGATCTCTTCTGGGACATGACTTCCTGGAGGCTTCACCTTTTCATTGAGAATGACATCTTGCCTCTGGCCTCTCCAGTCTCTATGGACTCAATCCCAAATTCCTCCCCTTTTTATAGATCAGTCAAATTGATTTGTACAGTCTACCTGACTCTGGTCCCAGGAGTCTTTATCCCAGGAGACTTCTTGTCGGCTCCTTCCTAGTTCAGTCCTTTCTCTGGTCACAGTTTCACCCAAGGGATACCACAGTGTGGTCATAACAAGAGGAAAAGTTCACACTTAATAAGAACATAGAAAGCTGTTTTGAATCATCCAACATTTGCTATTTCAATGAAAGTGGGGTTTGAAGGGGAACCAGTTAGCTGGCTACATCAGAATGGGGTAGAAGGAAGGCAGAATGGGGTTGGGTGGGCAGACATGAGGAGTCTACCGCTATAATCCAGGAGAATGTCAAGAGCCTGAACTAGAACTGAAGATGAAGCACACAAAGAGAAGGCGGTGCTGAAGAGATGATGGTGACCGGAGCACATGCCAGGAGGCACCTGTTGCTTGAGATGGAGGCAGAAAGAAGGCAGAGGGAGGTGCACCCCCTGTTTCCATCCCTGGGGGAGCAGCGTGCTTCCAGTGCGTCTGATTACCTCAGCCCACCTGCCAGCCCCTGTGCTCAGCTCCACCAAGTCTGGCCCTTCCAATCTACTTGCTAGGAATGTGGAGTTACATTTAATTAAAAGTATCTACACAGAAACGAGATTAATTAAGTCTCCTTTACCCAGGAGCCCTCTCTTTGTGTTCACTTAAATGAGGTTTTAAATGTTGTCTCAATGTTATATCTGGGCAAGATTTCTCCAGACAACACTTCGCGTGGTTCCGAGGCTCTGCCGTAGCGGGCTGGAAATTATTTCACGATGAGAACAATCCAAGGACAGTCTCCCCTCCCTCAGACAGCGGAGCGCCATGGCAGGTGGGGGACCTTGGGCCACAGAAAGTAGACTTTTAAAATGAAACGAGGGGGTAAGTTCTCTCAGGCAAGAGCTGCCTCCCAAGACTTCCTCTTGATGCAGAACAGGTGGTCTGAGATGCGCTCTGTTTACGGAGCTCTCATCTGCTCAAAGTCGATCTGAATGCCAACATGGCAGTCCAGAGGCAAGCATCTGCGCCTGGCCCCCTGCAGGCCATGTTCACAGGAAGTTAGGGAGGGGTCTGAGGAAGAGGGAAGATCCCACACTAGCTTTTAGCACACTATCTCAGGCTACTTGCCTGAGCCTACTTTTAACTTTTTAATTCACAAATGATACTTAAACATCTTTCCTACAGTGCTGTGTCATGTTTTTACTAGGGTGTACTAGCTGCAGAGAATAGTAGATTTCGTTGTGACATTTTCATATATGTTCATACTTTGATTTTAGTCATACCCATTACCCACCCTCCACCTCTCCCCCTTCTTTTTGTTTTTTCGAGACAGGGTTTCTCTTTGTAGCCCTGGCTGTCCTGGAACTTACTCTGTAGACCAGGCTGGTCTTGAACTCAGAAATCCACCTGCCTCTGCCTCCCAAGTGCTGGGATTAAAGGCATGTGCCACCACACCCAGCTTTCTCCCCCTTCTTTTTTTCCCCAAAACAATATCCCTTCGACTAACAAACAAAATCGTGCACTCCATATCTTCCCAGCCTGGCTTATATTGCTTAACGTGGTATCTTCAAATTTCACCCATTTTCCTTCCTTCCTTCCTTCCTTCCTTCCTTCCTTCCTTCCTTCCTTCCTTCCTTTCTCTCTCTCTCTCTCTCTCTCTCTCTCTCTCTTTCTTTCTTTCTCTTTCCTTCCTTCCTTCCTTCCTTCCTTTCTTTCTTTCTTTCTTTCTTTTTAAAGATTTATTTGTTCTATGTAAGTACACTGTCACTGTCATCAGACACACCAGAAGAGGGCATCAGATCCCATTACAGATGGTTGTAAGCTAACATGTGATTGCTGGGAATTGAACTCAGGACCTCTGGAAGAGCAGTCAGTGCTCTTAACCGCTGAGCTATCTCTCCAGCCCACTTCACCCATTTTCCTACTGGTAAGTTTCAAACCCAGGACAAGCCGCTTAGGTGCCTATTTAAGATGTCACAGCTGACCTGGCTTCCAGGTTCTCCCAGCATCTCTCAGTATCTACCTGACACAGTGTGTGCCTGACATACTCCACCCTCCAGCTGCCCCTCCCCCAGAGGCTCTTCCCTGTAGAATCCAGACATTTTGGGTTACCTGCCCCCTCTTTTGTACCTTTGGTACCTTTGACCTGGCTGCTGCACTTAGTTCCCTTCCCCACCCCCTCTCCCCACACGGCTCAGGATCATAACCACTATGGACTCTCCCAGATGTGCCCACCTCTGGCTCTGCTCTCCCATGTATCTACGACGAACTTTCTCCTCCACCAAACCTAGGAGCAGTCATATCCTTTCCTTGCCTTTTTATTTCTTTTTCATTGACATGCTAATAAAATAAGAGTTTTGTTTTCTACACCTTAATTTAAAAATCCATGTGTAAAATTATACTTCCTCTATCTACTTATCCATTGGCTGGCATCTAGGGTGACATAGAATAGTTTCTTAAAATTAATTCTCTAGAGTTCAAGAAATGCCTCAGGCAGTAAAGTGATTGCTATGCAAACGTGAGGTTGCGAGTTCAGGTTCCCGGGACCCAAGCGCAACTGGGTATAGCCAGCATAGGCCTGTGATCTTAATGCTGTGGGAATGGACACAGGAGGCCCCTGGGGTTTGCTGACCGTCGGCTTAGCCAATCAGTGAGCTCCAGGTTCAATGAAAGGCCCTGTCTCAGAAAACAAGATGGAATATAATTGAGGGAGAAACTCAGCATTGACCACCGTCTTCCACAAGCATGTGCTCACATAGGCACATGCATGTACCCACACAAACATATACAAATGCATTCTCTCTCTCTCTCTCTCTCTCTCTCTCTCTCTCTCTCTCTCTCTCTCTCTCCCTCTCCCTCTCCCTCTCCCTCTCCCTCTCCCCCCCCTTCCAGCTGGGTGTGAATGTACATGCTTATAACTCCAGCACTCAGGAGACCATGCAGGGAAAATTGCTGCATGTTCAAATCCAGCCTGGCCTACATAACCGAGTTTTAAGCTAGCCTGGGCTAAAAAGCGAGATCATGGCTCAAGAAGACGAAGAACAAAGCAAACAAAACAAAACCTAGATTTCCAGATAAGTTCATAAAACTGTTCCATTTTTAGAGGGTTTTGGGGGGGGGGAATAGAGATCCAAACTGTATAGCAGGGGTTATCATCAGAAAGTCATAATGAGCTCATTGCATGGCCTAAGACTGACCAAGAGCTGCAGGGAACAGTGAGCTAAGCCATTCTCAAGACATATTTTTCATTTGGGTCTTAGATAGGAATCAGCCCAAAGCCACAGAAAGTTTGTGTTACATTCCAACCTTCATCGTTGAACCTTACAACCTAATCATGACTGAGGCTCAAAGGTAATCCTATATTTTTTACCTATTACTAATTTTGTATCTCAACTTGACTGAGCCACAAAGCACCCAAATTGTATCTGGTTATGTCTGTGAGAGAATTTCCGGAGGCAATTAGCAGTGGATTTGTAGACAGAAAGTAAATAAAACACATCATGGGTAATGTTTCCCATCATGAGTGGACTTCATCTGACCTCCAGAATGCCTGGAGAGACCAAAAGAGCTGTCAGTGGGCAAATTCATTCTCTGCTTTGAGCTAAGACATCCGCCTTCTACTCATAGTTATCAGGGCCCCTGGTCTTAGGACTCTGGGCATGACCTAAATGTATAATTAGCTTTGCTGCTTTTCTCACTTGCAGACAACTTACTATAAGACATCTTGGTCTTCCACAAACCAATTTCCATAATAGGTCTCATAAATATATGTAAATAAATACATAAACACCGTATTGATTCTCTTTCCTGGAGGAACCTGACTGATATACTAATTTTAAGTATATTATTAAAACACAAAGGTGATGCTGGCCTGTAGTAGTGCACACCTTTAGTCTCAGCACTCAGGAGGCAGAAGCAGACAGACTTCTGTTGAGTTCAAGGCCACCCTGGTCTATACAGCTAATTCCGGGACAGCTAGGGCCACACAAAAACACCTTATCTTGAAAAGCAGACTAAACATACCAAAAATAAAACCAATTAGGAATGTATTAAGGTGAGAGACTGGAGAGAGAGCACAGGCAGGAAGAAGAACACTCGTGGCTTCTTCAGAGGACCTCTGTCCCCAACACTGTCCTTCAGGTAGCTCATACCTACCTGTGACTCCAGTTCCAGGGGATCTGATGCCCTTTTCTGACCTCTGTAGGCACCAGTGTGCATGTACACATATACACTCAGAGACACTTGAAATAAAAATAAATCTTTAAAAAAAAAAAAAAAAAAAACCACAAAGCTGGCTGGGTGGTGGTGGCACATGCCTTTAATTCTAGCACTTGGGTGGCAGAAGCAGAGGCAGGTGGATCTCTATGAGTTCCAGGCCAGCCTTGTTTGCATATCGAGTTCCAGGACAGCCAAGGCTACGCGGAGCAACCCTGTCTAGAAAAAAAAAAAACAAAACAAAATCCTCAAAGATGATCTTCCTCTTCTGAAGTAGGTGGTCCCTTGAGTGGTGTGAACTTTAAAGTTTCCATTTTCTCTTTTTCTCAGGCATGGATCACCGTTCATTTGTGAAGCATTTATCAAGCACAGAAAAACAAGAAGTGCCATACCCTACGCTGAAACTGAAATGATCAGTGGGATGAAGACCTCCATTTTGCCCTCAAGGGGCTTGCTATCTCTAGAAAAGAATATGAATTCCCAGGATGGAGGCAGGTCAGGGTCATCTTTAGGGAAATGCTTCCACCTGGCGTACCGTGACATAGAGGGAAGAAGTATAAACTTTAGCCTGGGGCTACAGGATCCTGAAGAACTTTCCAGAAAATATCCTTGAAGCCTCCACAGTTGAGTGAGAATCCAGAGCTGTATGAAGCCCAAGGATGAAACCTGCCCACTTAGCCAGAGGCCCTGGAGGAGCCAGTCACTGCAGGGCAGCACAGCAACGAAGCAAGGGGTTCTGGTTTCACAGACAGACCTGCCACTGGCTGGTGGACGGATGAACCAGCTCTGAGTCCACACCTTCTTCAACTGTAGGGTAGTGGAAATAATGCATGAGATGTTTCAAAGTGTTTTGTGAGGATCTCACGGCACAGTCCCTGAGCCTAACTCATGCCAGGGTCTCCAGAAATAGCACGCACCTCGGCCCCTCATCCTGACTGGTAGGATGAATTATTTTTATGGGATTGTATTGGTTCCTGGCAGTAGAACAAGAATGCATTTAAAAGGTATCCACAGCTGGGGGTGTGGGTACAGAATAACTAGTGTAGCATGAATGAGGCTCGGGGTTCGGGCTTTGCTTAGAGATACCCTGTGGCTTCTTAGCCTTTTGGTTAATATTACCTGTCTAAAGGAGCAGGTGGGATTTTACAATGGATGGAATTTAAAAAACTGATCCCAGGCAAAGTTTTATGCAAGACAAAATCTGGTTTTCAGTATTTCTGATGCTCTGGCAGCGATCCAACATCTATATGCTAGGAACAAAGAAGTAGTCACTATCTGTGCTCCGGTACCCTTCTCCCCATGTAAAGTGTACCCAAATAGTCAAGGCAAACCTCTCAGATGAGGCGCCATGGAAACAAGTGCCATCAGTATGGTGATGCAGTTTCCTTTATTCCTGATTTAAAAGCCTGGCCACTACTCGCCCCTTCCTTCCTTCTTTCCTTCCTTCCTTCTTTCCTTCCTTCCTTCCTTCTTTCCTTCCTTCCTTCCTCCCTCCCTCCCTCCCTCCCTTCCCTCCCTCCCTCTCTCTCTCTCCCTCTCCTTCTTCATTTCTTCTTTTCTTTTCTGTGTTTTGTTTTTGTTTTTGTTTTGTTTTGTTTTGTTTTGAGATAGAATCTCACTATGAAGCCTCACTGACCTGGAACTCACTGAATAAAGCAGGCTGGCTTTGAACTCACAGAGATCCGGATGCCTCTGTCTCCTGAGTCCTGGGATTGAAGGTGTGCACCAGCTTGCCCAGCCTTCTTTTGCTTACTTCCTCATGTTGGTTTTAGCCTCATGAATTCTTGGGATGGTAAGATCAATGGGCCTTTGGTGTGGGTGAAGGATGAGGGCACTAGGAGAAAAGGGAGAGAGACGGAAGGAGATGAATGAACGCAGGAAAGGGGAGCATTCCAGGGCCGGGACGGAAGCCACCAAAGCCACCAGCACAGATACTAAGCAAGACCTGAGGGTCTTTATCGATGGGCCACAGCTGTGTGGTCTTCTTAACCAGAATTCAAATTCCACTTAGTTGTGCATTTAGACAATTAGTCTCAAAGGTGTAGAACAACGTCTAAGGAGAAGGATGGTCCCATTCTTCCACGGACACCCCTCCAGTGTGCACTGTACACTTCTTTAGAAGTGAGTTCTGCTTCCCACCAAGGGCAGAGGATCCCACATTCCCAGAGATCCCCAAACTGTGATGCTGCAGAGCTACCACCCAAGCCCCCACAGATGACAGATGTCCATTCCAGATGACAGATGTCCATCCCAGATGACAGATGATGTCCATCCCAGATGACAGATGTCCACCCCAGATGAGAGATGTCCGCCCCAGATGAGAGATGTCCACCCCAGATGACAGATGTCCATCCCAGACGACAAATGTCCATCCCAGATGACAGATGTCTGCCCCAGATGAGAGATGTCCGCCCCAGATGAGAGATGTCCGCTTCAGATGACAGATGTCCATCCCAGATGACAGATGTCTGCCCCAGTCCTTTACTGCTACTTTTCCACAGCTGTGTCCCATGTGCAGTCATTTCCCTGTCCTGGCGGCAAGTTCTCTTTCCTCTCTCGGAGCCTGTGCCCAACAGTCACTGTGGACACACCCTTGGAAATCCGACTAGAGCAAGCACCCATGAAGAGCTGATATGCCAACCCAGGGATCCTGGTACATGTGCCTGTCACCATTTCCCACCTCCAGTACACATTGGACACATTGGAAGCTGCTGGCCCCAACTGATGGAATGAGCAGGGACTGGCCATAGCCAAAGATTAATTGGTAAGGGCTTGGAAAGTTTCTCCTCTGTAACCATGAGCTTCTCTGCTTGCACTAATGAGATGCCAATTAGGATATTTATATTTTGGGTTCAACTTAAAGGTAAGCCTGCTTTCTATGAGGTGGGTCAGAGGGTTGAGGCTCTCCTTATTGAATTGTATGCCAATATGGAGAAGAGGGGAGAGCAGGTGGGAGACAGAGCCCCTCCCCTGGCACGATGGAGGCTACAAGTCTGGGGTAATTTAAATGAAGCTGAGCTCTGTACCCCATTCCTGCAGCTAGGTTCCAGCTCTTTGGAGTGACTTAAAGACAGAGCACTATTACATAAGCCAAATATTGCTTCAGGGGGTAAAGGACAGAAAGAAAAACTCTATTAAACACAAGAAATCAATTTGGCTTTAATTTATTTCCACTCACCTTTTTATTCTCAGCCTTGTCTGGTCCTTTAGATTACATCTACTGTCAGTTTTCTACTTTCTCCCTGGGAATCCCGGCCCAGGGGTCCTGGACATTGTGCTTCTTGGTCCTGCTGAACAGGGCAGCTTTCGGTCTCAGGACAGGAAGTTAGGGCACCTTCACACCTACTGTATGCCCAGATAAAGGGCCTCCAGGTCCACCGGAGACACACTTTTCCCAAGTTCGGTCATCTTCCAGGGATAAGTGTAAAGGAGAAAGAGCAGGTTCCGTGCTATGATATAAGGATTACAGCCTCGTGAATGTGTGTGCACAGCACACAGACCGGCATATCATCCTCTTCTCACCTGTTCCATCTCCTCAGGTGTCGTTGTGCTCCACATCCCCAGCCAGCCTGCGAGCAGCTGAGGGCACTGGCCTACCTCTGGCTCTCCCCAGTCCCTTGTCTCTAAGTAGCATAGTGAAGCTCAGTGAGGAGCAACTGGTTTTCCAGTTACCTTTGGCAAATAGCAGGGTAGCGGGCTAGGATACAGGTAGGAGGCCTGAGGTTTCTTCCCACACATGGCTGACCTCCTAGCTCATGACAACATTGGTTCCTTGTGAATAACAATCTGTCTCTTCCAGTGCTGAAAAACAATGACCACTCGGGCCAAAATGAAGGTGTCAGCAGGGACACATGCCATCTGATGCTCCAGGACAGAATCTTCTCTCTTCCACATCCTTTTGTGGGTTGGTAGTTGTTGGCTTGTGGCCACATCATTCCTATCTTCAATGCCAATAGTCTCTCTTCTGTTTTCAGCTTCGGTATGTACATACATGCTTGTGTGCAAGCATCTGTGATCATGTATGATGTGATCACTGAAGTGAGCATGTATGCATGAACATGTATTTGCGCATGTGTAAACATTTGTGTGTAAACATATGTGAGTCATGTGTACATGTGTGTATGTGAGCATATGTATGTGTGTATATATATGTATATATACATATATATGTATATATGTATATGCATGTATATGGCATGAGCATATATATATATTTCTGGCTCTCTGTTCTAAAAATATCTATGGCATCATTTCTGCGCTCACATGGAAAATCAAGGATAATCCTCCCTCCGAGGATCTTCTCCTGAGTCACATGTCCAAAGATCCCCTCTCAGCTGTCATATTCCCATGCTCCACAAATGAGGACTTGAATCCACTAGAGACTACAATTTGGCTCCCAGCACTGTCTCTCCCTGCCTCTTCTGCCCCAAACCCATATCCACAGGAGCCTCTCTATGCCTCAGTTTCCCCCTTCTATAGATAAGGAGACTTCTGATGGGCTGGCTGCAGTGGGGACTGTGAAACAGAGAGAGGAAGGGTCTCCCAAGTTGTTAAAGCTCCACTCAGACGCAAGTAGTGAGTTTAGTGCTTGAGAAAACTATCAGATTTTTAAAGCATGTGAGGGGTAGGAAACCAATGTTATTCAAAAACCTCATTTACACCCCACAGCAAAGCCTCCGCCCTCCCGGGGCTATGGGGGTGTGGCAGAAGACTGTCGTGGGGGTGGCTTTGTGGCCTGAAAACAAATAAGTCTTCACTGCTTGCTCCCAAGTCCAATATGCCAGGAGGGATTGGGAGAGAGATTTAACGATACGCATTTCAAGAAAAAGATGAAGCTGTGTCTGCTTTTAGGAGATGCTGTAAAAAATGCATCATCCCTCCGTAAACCTGAGGCCGGATGCAGAGAAGGAAGATTCCTCCTACAAAGCCAGGGATGGGATGTCCAGGAATGTCTTCTTCAGAGGGAAATTGTAGGTCCTTTAGAGTCTGCCCCCTTACCAAGCCCAGCACAGCCTCTGTGTGTCTCACCACCTTCCAACCCTCCTACCCTGTGGCCAGTTGGCTCAAAGCCATCCTGCCTGTGGCTTGCCTGTGGAGTGTTTCTGAAAGACATGGCCTGACATAGTTATGCAGCTCTGTTTCACCAGCGGTCAGCAGAGAAAGTCCTGAAGACCAATTCCAAACCATAGGGTCTCAGTACACAGTCAAAGCTGGCAAGGGACTGACGACTAGAGCAGTCTGACCTCACTCCTCCTGCCTCTGCCTCCTGGGTGCTAACTTACAGGTGTGACACGGTCCTTCTCCTTGTTCTTATAAATAAAGTTTTATTAGAATCAAGTCTTGATCTTTCAACCTGTTGCGGCTTTCGCACAACAGAGCTCAGTCGTTGAGATTCAGACTGTTTGGCCTTCAAAGTTGAAAATGTCCTTTACAGAAAAATTGAACCAGTAACCAAATTAGAGCATTCAGTGGTAGATGGTCTTTGGTTGTATGCCGGCAACTGAGAACAGGAGGTAGAGGTGTGGCTCGGCGGAAGAGAGTCTATTAAACACACCCAAGGCCGTGGGTTTCAGGCACAGCACCAAAATGGAAAAACAAAAGCAACATAGGTGACTGTAACTCAAACTAAGCGTCTTCCTGTGTCTTACCCCATGCTACCCAGAGCCGAGGCCCGGGAAGGCAGGCAGTCAACTGTCAGGCGATCTCAACAGCTGGAAGCAACAGAATTGGAGATGCTCAGTGGGTAAGAAGAGCACCCGACTGCTCTTCCAAAGGTCCGGAGTTCAAATCCCAGCAACCACATGGTGGCTCATAACCATCCGTAACAAGATCTGACTCCCTCTTCTGGAGTGTCTGAAGACAGCTACAGTATAATTACATATAATAAATAAATAAATCTTTAAAAAAAAAAAAAAAGAATTGGAGATGCAGGCCATTTTGGCCCCACTCTGCCACCCTACTCTGACCTCAGCTCTACAGCCTCGTTTCTCTCCCCTCAGGGGCCCAACAGGTGACTCTCATCTCCTCTCCTGTCTCTAGCAGATTCCCAGCTTCCAGATGTTGGAGGTCTTATTTCTTCTACCCCCTTTGTTGCTGCCTCTTTTTGATTTTATTTGGGAAAGAACATGAGTCAAAGACAACTTGTCTCTATTATTTGTCACCACGCCGCTTAGGCCAGCATAGCTGAGATATAGTCTGTCTCCAGAGCTTCTCCTGTCCCCACCGCCCACTGGGGTGGCAGACACACAGAGCTGACTGTGCGTAGCTTTGCGTGGGGTGTGGCAGTTCAAATTCAGATCCTCACACTTTCAAGACAAGCACTTTACCGGCTAAGTTGTCTCCCCCGACTTCCTCTGACAGTGTCAACCCCTCGCTGTATGTGCCAGTCCTCTCTGTGTGTGCCACCCCTCGCTGTGTGTGCCACATACCAGAAAGATGGCTTCCCGGGCCGCTATCCCATCCTTACCCTTTCTTCCACATTTCCACAACTCTCTCCCCTCCACTGATCTGGTCCTCCTGACTGTGCTCTGTGATTCTGCGGGACCGCATCCCACAGTCCTCTGCCCGCTCCTCCCTGTGTGTTTCCCCACTCTGTCCTGCACCCTTCCCGGGCGCAGAGGCCCCGTGAAGCTGACAGGGAGCCGGACATTTGCATTCCACTTCCCGGGGCTGTTCAGATCTCACCTGCAATTCTTCTGACAAATTCTTATCAGCGATGCCCATGGCGGACTCTGTGGCGACTTTGTTCGCTCTTATTAGCTCTGAACAGATTAGCTCTTCACAGCGCTTGGTTGGTTCATACCGATTCCTGATAAACGTTGTGACTGATTTTTCCCGACTGGGACTGTGTTGGGGACTGGGGCTTGGGTGGAAATGGAGGACTGGGAGGAGAGAGGCTGGCCAGAGGCAGAGGAGGAAAATGCAGGCAGGATTACATCTGGACGATGAAATATTCATCACATGCCTGCCGGAGTGGGGTCAGCACAGGAGTCCAGCAACAGCTTCTCCACCAGGCAGTGCTTTGAAATGCATGGGCCCAGGCGGGAGGGGCCACCACGGTGGCCCCCATCTGCTCTAGAGGCTTCTGAGAGAAGGGGCAGAGGAAGTTAAAAGGAAGGAAGAAGAAACCCGCTCACCTGGCCTCCGCTGGCCTCCTCCATCCTTTCTTATCTGCTCTTCACGATCGGCTTTTGATGGCGGAATACTAATAGTCTAGGTAGACCCCACTGTTCCCTGGGTGGCTCCTCATCTCCCTCTCTGCTCTGGGAACTGGAGCCCTGCCTTCCTCTCCTTTGTGAGCACTCCACCAGCTTCCTGTTTTTGAGGATTTTAGACAGGTACAACCACTAACCAGCTCCCTACATTCCCTCAGTTAGATCGGATTCTGCCTAATGGCTTCCGTTTACCACCGCCGTCATCCCCCACCCAGCACATGCCCAGCACAGGACTGGTGGAGATGTTCAAAATACTTTTGCTGAATTAAATATGCTCCGTTCTGTTGGGGGGAGGGGCAGGGAGTGGGTACTGTTACCCATGCTGGACCAATGCAGGCATCAATAAATGGTTTACCACGTTCTTCCTAAGACCAAAGGCCCTTTTCCAGGTGTTCTGACCACCAGACTGCAATTGGCTAATTCCTAAATAGTGGGCTTGATGGGCGTAAAAACCCTGCCGGCCATCCTGCTTCTAAGCTGCCTTCATAACCTCTCTGTGAACATAGATCACCTTTAATGTAAAGACTGGTGGGTACACTTCAGTACAGACAGATGCGCTGAGCATACTTTATAGATAAAGATGGCTCCTTATAGACACAGCGTGCATTTTAAACCGCTCTTAAATCGGCAAAGGAGCTGGACATTGTGGCATGTGGGGTTAATCCCAGCACTCAGAAGGCAGAGGCAAGTAGATCTCTGTGAGTTCAAGGTCAGCCTGGTCTGTATAGAGAGTTCCAGGACATCCAGGGCTGCATAGTTAGGCCCAGTCTCCAAACAAACAAACAAACCCTGCAAAGGAAAACTATTTCATAATTTTCTAAAGTTATTGGTCAAGGCTATCTAAAAATTCTTTCATCTGCTTACCCTAACGTCTTCGTGAGGGAATGTGAACATGGTGACCAGGATTCTTAGCCGTGGGAAACCAATGCCACTCCTTTTGACACAGCCCAGGATTTTCTATTTGTTTTTCACTTGAGACTGATTCTCATGCAGCCGAGGCTAGCCTCAAATACACAACATAGCTGAGGGCAACTTTGATCTTCTGACTCCTGCCTGCACCTACCAAGCACTAGGAATACAGGTAGCTGCCAGCTGTGTCTGGCAGTACAAAGCTTTCAACACTCATATCAGCTGCCTCCAACACAGGCTGGCCACATCCCCTCTTACACTAGAGCCCAGAAAATGACCCCCACTGGGCCTCTAGAAAGCCTCAAGACTCTTGGCAGCCATTTCAGGCTGCAGGAACAGTCCACTCATTAGCCTTTTGCCAGATTTATCTTCTCCCCAGTAGCCTGCAGCACTTTGATTTGTCCCCCTGTCACCAGGACTAACATTGATGGCAGCACCCTTCCTTCCCCCAACCCCGGGGGTGGGTGTCAGGCTCTCCAGCCTCCTGCCAGAGGCCTCAAGGAAAATGGATGAGCAACTGACCTGCAAAATAAATACCAGGCTTCCAGGTTCTGATAAAGATTAAATATTGGAGGAGTCATTTCAAATGAATATATAAAAGCAAATGGAAGAAGCCTTTCAGGCAGTGACAGAGTGAGATACAGGCAAACAAAGAGAGATGTCTTTGGGTGGTTCAATGGCAGGGAAGTCGGAGGCTTAGAGTTCAGCCTCCCCAGAAATATTCCAGCTTCAGGGAAGAGTCCAAAAGCCATCATCCCTACCTCCCTTGCCATGCCCACCCAGACATGAGCGAGAATGCTTAGCTCCAAAGATGCTGCCAAAAGGATGCTGAAGTCAGTTGTGCTGCATTGGCCAAGGGAGAAGAGAAGTATCCTGACTCAATACCATCTGCCTTCCATGTAGGGCAGCCAAGAGCCTGGATCCTTGGTGGAATGCACTCTAAGGTCCCAGTTGAAGGACATACGGAGGGACAAAAAGACCAGACATCTCAGAGAATGATTTAGGGACAGAAACAGGAGAAGCCACAGTCAGCATAATGAAGTCAGCACTTCTCGGGCCTGAGACAGAATTGGGTTCATGCTTGCCCACAAATTCCAAATAACCAGAATGCTGCCTCTAGCATCAACCAAGAAATACTTGAGCTATAAGGAACAACAAGCAAGATTGAACACTGGCTACTGCAAGTCTAACATGGCCCAACACTTTGCTGGACAACTGTCTTCTAGGGTCCCACTTGCTTTGCATGATAATCTTGAGAGACAGATATTGTCACCACTCTGAAGGGGGGCTGAGGCCAAGGACATGCATGGGAACTAGGTTGGGGGTTAAAAAGATTGTGCTTAATTATTATGTCCAGTCCTGCCTGGGTGGTAGGGTCTAGTGAACCCATGTTTACATCAAACATGGGGTCTCTGAACTGAGTACATACTCTGTGAGTTGACTATGTTCATTTATTTTCTTATTTTATTTTATTTTTTTAGATTTACTTACTTTATTTTATGCACACGAGAGCTTTGTTTTCATGTATGCCTGGTGCCCACAGGGATCCGAAGAGGGCATTGGATCTCCTGTGACTGAAGTTATGGATGGTTGTGAGCTGCCATATGGGTGCTAAGAACTGAAACTGAGTCCTTTGCAAGAGTGTTAAGAGCTTGTCACTTCTGAGCCATCACTCCAGCTCTGAATGTGTTCAGGATGTTTAAAGAACTGGTCCTGTTTGTGTCTGGATTTTAATGCCATTCTTCTTCCAACGGGTATGGCTCATAAGAGAACCTCAAGGAAGAAGGCAGATTCATGACACCCGAGTGTTAGGTGGCTTTTGTGACTTGGTTGGGGGTCACAGAGACTGAGCCTTAAGTGGGCTTGGAGAACAAGATTATAGCTAGTCCCCTAGGGACTGAGTGGACACAAGGTGACAATACAAGAAGTGCAAGGATTTGAGAAGGAGAAAGATTGTCACCGTTTTGCAACTTTCCTGGGTTCCAATGGCACCTGGGCTGCAGGACATCCTGGTGTCTGTCGTAGCTCTGCACATGTAGTGGGTTGAGGGGGCGGCGGCATGGCTCACGTAGAACACACTCAGGCAGCGATTGCTATAATTTCTCCAAAGGCAGCTTATGAAGGGACGGGGTATCCAGTGGCTGGGGGTGGGGGAACCCTTGAGGCCATTCCGGCTTGGGTGTTTCAGAGTGAGCCTGTGAACAAACTGGCAGGAATACAGTGATCTCAGGACCTTCAAACTGACAGACACGGAATTTGGTGTCTGCCCAGTGGTACCTTCTGTGCCAGCCAATAAGTACACAGAAATGAACGGGACCATCCTGAGCCAGATCTCATGTTTCCTCGCTGTCCTACAAGGAAATGGTACGGACTTACAGTGATTGACCTGGGTTGTAACAAAATAACCTTGTTGTTTCTAAAACAAACTGTCCCCACAAAGCATCCTTATTGTGTGTGTGTGTGTGTGTGTGCGTGTGCGTGTGTGTGTGTGTGTGTGTGTGTGTGCTCGTGCAAGCATGCAGAAGTACACCTGCACATGCAGACACTTGCATATGTCGGCCAGAGGAAAATCTCTGGTGATGTCCTTCCTTAGACATTGTCTACCCTTTTTACTTGAGAAAGGGTTTCTCACTGCTCTCTTGAGCTCATAAGTTGGATGAGCTTCCAGGCCAGGGAAGCCCAGGACTCTGCCAGCCTTTGCCTCCCTGGTGCGTGGATTCTGAGTTTATGCCATCCATCTGACTTTTTTATGAGGGTTCTGGCCATTGAACTCATGTCCTGGCACTTGCAAAACAAGCATTTTATAAAGCAAGCTATCTCCCTAGGCTCTCAGCTTTTATTTGTTAATCTCATTCTTCCAGAGTCATTGCTGTTTCTCCACATCTAGTCAAAAAAAAAAAAAAAAAAAAAAAAAGGAGGCTTGTAAGGAGCAGCTTGGAGATGGTGTACACGGTGACAGAGTTCACTACACTCTGCCGCTCTATGCATTGCTCTAGCCTTGTTTCTGCATCTAGCTCCAGAGGGAAAGCCAAGGGCTTGCTGGAGGCCCTCTGAGGGTACCCC
>NC_034599.1:42943017-43013017 GCF_900095145.1 Mus pahari | reverse complement strand
TCGTCAAACGCAAGTGCTAAGTGCCTCGTGCAAATCATCTCACCGAATGAGAAGCTCTTACTAATCAAGCTGTGTAGCAGAGAACAGGCTGGGGAAGCTAAGCAGATGGCATCAAGTGACAGAATGGCCTTCCAGGACTCCAGGGCTCACCAAGTCACCTTGCCGTCTGTTCTATAATTGCTTAATAGAAGTATTTCTTTCTTTGAGAAACAAACTTTCACTTTGCAGAAGTAAAGTTATTTTAGGTAAGAAGCAGAACTCGCATAAGACAAATTTAGTGCCACCTTTAGCCAGGATCGTTGTGGAAATGCACAACTATGAGTGTATCGTCATTCTCTTCCAGGGCCGTGGTGATGATGTCATTCGCTTTCATTAAACAGCTTCCGCGAAGCCTTCTTAGGGGCGAGAAGAACTGCAGGTTCTCTCTGAGGGGGTCACTCATTCTTGCTTTAGGTGTAGTCATCTCAGGGGGAAGAAAGAGTGAGGGAGGAGGGGAGGGGAAGGGGGAGAGAGAGAGAAAGAGAGAGGGGGGGAGGGAGAGACAGAGACAGAGACAGAGACAGAGACAGAGACAGAGACAGAAGGAGAGAGTGTACCTAGGACTGATCTATCATTTCTCTAGATTCAGTGACTGGCTCACAGATATTTCTGTGTCCTACATAGATCGGATAAAGAGACAAAGATCGTTAAATAATATAGTCGAGTTGAAAACTCTGAGGCATTGGACGCGGCCCTGCCAGGATATGGGCCTTCGGCTAAGATTAGCCACATCGACAGCATTGAGGGCCTGATAGGATAAGCATAGGGGTGGCAGGGCTTTCATATATGTCTTGTGTATCCAGCGATCCCAGAACATCAGCGTGTATGCTCATGAGGTTCAGCCACAGGTGTCTGAGGAACACTATAGTGCACTATGCCCCCTTGAATCTTGGGATCTGACACTTTTTTGAGAGGGGAAAATCAGAGTGACGGAATCAGGAGTCATCTGGCTCCAACTCCAGTTCTGGTGGAGGGGAACCTGCTTCCAGAGTGAAACTGAGGTATGATAAGAAGACGGGGAAGTTACAGGGATGAGGGAAGAGAAGGGAATCGACTGGGGGCCGCTCATCAGCTGATAAGCCAGAATGCCCACATAATTAACGACCTAAGACCTTTTCTGTGCTCAGCTGCAAACCTGAAATTTTCTAGGAATCTCCACAGAAAACCCTGTACGGAGCGGCTTATTCCCAGAGTCACCTTATCAGGCTATAATCCCACCCAAGGTACCTCTGCAGTCACCCCATAATCTCTCTTATGAAAAGGAGGAAGAGAAAGGGGAGAAGTTTTGTGGTAGCCCTCTGAGTGAGAACTTGAGAACCACCAAGCTGGAGTGTCTGACTAACGCTGAGACATCTTTTCTCTCAGCAGGACCTTCTGTAGTTCAGGCTGTCCTTGAACTCCACACGTAGCCTCTCTGAGGATGACCTTGGCCTTCTGACCTCATCCACTCCCCTCCCCAAGCAATGTGAGCCACGCCCAACTTATGCAGTGTTAGGGACTGAATCCAGAAACGTATACTTCCTAGATAAGCACCTACTAACTTACTGAGCATCAGCCCATCTTTATTTTCATTTAGGATCTCATCATGCAGCACAGGTTGGCCTCAAAGAAATACAGCCCACACTAGCCTTAAACTCAGTTCTCCTCCTGCTTCAGCCTTCTGCGACTATAGGAGTGAGGCAGTAGGCCCCAGTCCCATACATATTCTTGCACAGAAACCTCCCTTGCTTCTCTACTATCACACAAGATCTATGTCCTAGCACCGGGCACTGCTTTTCTCTTGACCTCCCTGATCTCCAGTACTGCCCCAGCGTCGGCCCCTCCCCTCCTCCCTAGAGTGCTCCCAGCTCCCAGCCCTGGCTACCACACCTGTGAACGTGGGCTTGCCCAGCACACTTGTGTAACTTGCATGAAGCCTTTATTAGCATTGTAATAGGTGAGTCACCTCCTCGGCATCCTCTGCTGCATCCTCCACATCACCTCCTCGGCATCCTCACACCTCCCTTAAAGACAGTTGTTCCACTGTGTGGTCACCACTGACATGGGGGGGGGGTTGGTTTTCCTGAGTTGCAGGATGGTGAAGTGGGGTATGCCTCTAGGAAGGAACTTGTTCTTTCTATTCACAACTGTAAGATGGTCCAGGAGTAGGCAGAACTTGGTGGGGCAGAGTGGGGTGGGGCAAGAGGGTGAGGGAGGGTAGGGGTGGAGGCGGTGGGAAAGACAGGAATGGAAAAAGAAGTAAAGGAGGGTGGAGGTGGAAGATGGGTGAGTTGAGGTGCAGGTATGTGGGGTGTGAGGGAGGAAGGCAAGGCTGGAGAGGTGGCAGATAAGAGATGGAGTGAGGGGGTAGGAGGGAGGGAATAGGAATGGAAGAAGTAGAGGTGGGAGTTGGGAGTGGGGGCAGTGTAAAATTGAGGATGGGGTGTAAAACTGTAGGATGCAGGACATTGATGGGGGCTTGGCGATGCCTGGGGTTTGTAGGCCGCCTCCCTCTCTGGCATCTCCTCCTGCCCCATCCAAGGGATCACGGGGGAAGCCCAGCTATTGGGACAAACAAAGGCTTTCAGTTAACTCTCCTCAGTGGCTGGAGCTCTGTGCCACAAATTAGACATTTGAAGCCAAGCACAGCAGCTGGAGATTAAATACATTATATAGATCCTCAGGCCCTTCTGAAAACCAGACAAAATAGAATTAACCTGGTGGGGCTTGGTGATGCGGGCCTTTAATCCCAGCATGAGGGAGGCAGAGACAGGCAGATCTCTGAGTTGGCGGCCAGCCTGCTCTTCAGAGCGAGTTCTAGGACAACCATGGTTAGGTGAAGAATCCCTTTCTCAAAACGACTAAATAAATAAATAAATAAATAAATAAATAAATATGAAAATTAACCCCTGGGAAAACTTGTAGGACTCAAATTGGACCTGAAGTTATCACCGGTGGGAGTTATTAAAACATGAAATTGGATGCAATGGGAAGCTTCAAAAACCCTTTCTCTAGAGAACTTTTAAACTCACAGCAAAGATGCCCCTCTGCGGCACCCTCCGAGGCTCTACCCTGTCTGAGGGCAGACAGGTCCCACTGTGCCCTCAGCTTTTTTGACCTGAGGCAACTGTATTTAATGCTCATCCAGCCCCTCTGTGGGCCTGACACAAATTGGGGTTCTCTCAAGGAGTATTCATGTAACCCTACATTCAGATTTAGCAGATCTTAAAATAAGGACACAGAAGTTTGGTGGCAGTACCAAGGTCACTACAGGGCTATGCTTGGGAGCCGAATCTGAACTGAAACTGGACTGGTTTCCAAAGACACATTCTCCAGGTGTCGCGGTGCATGCTTGTAATCCCGGCACTGGGATAGGCTGAGGCAGGAGGATGAGGCAGAGTTCCAGGCCTGCCTGGTCTACAGAGAGAGACCCGATCTCAAAAACAAATGTAAAAGATTTAAGAAGCCACGCTCTGCTCCAGACAAGGGAGAAAGGCAGGGAGAGGGAAACCCAACACCCACGACGGCACCTCCACCCAGGAGCACTGGTGGGTTGTGAGGAGGTGTACCCCATACAGTCTCTTTGCATAGGTAGCTTGTAGAGCCCGGGGCTGGGCTTCTCGGGCTCCAGGAAGACAAGAAGCTCCCGGCCTGAAGACTTCAGAGACAGCCACGCTGTCAGCAGCCACCTGTGATCAACTATTCTCTTTGCTTCTTTCACGGGTTCAGAGAGTTGCTGCCACAAGGCCACCTGCTCTCTGACAGTGTGACGGGATTGGTCATTAAATCCTTGGAGAGAGGAGAGGCCATTAACCCTGGAAAGACAGGGAGTGGGCCAAAACCTCAACCGAAGCCCACACATAGCCATGGAAGCTGAGGTAATGGCCGAGAGGACCCAGGCATGTGTCCCCATCAGTCTACCTCAGTTGCAAGAGATAAGCCAGTTTCTGGATTGGCTTCCAGAAAGCTGTCCCCTGCCTCTGACTCTTTCAGCCCACCAGTTCCCATAGAAACAAGAAGCTTAGCTACCCCATGCTAAGTGGAAAGCCCAGGCCAGAGGTATGGCTGTAGGTGAGTCCCCTACCAGCCACCTACTCAACTACCTTGGGTCACAAATCACCTCTCCTGTTGTTTCTTAGGGTGGAAATGGCAGCATCTGCTCCAAAGGTCATAGGAAGGTAGATGAGTTGATTCATCTGCGGGACTTAGGCTGTGCTTACCATGCATGAACGGCACCCTGTGAGTGTCAGCTGTCACTGTGACTGCCCCCACCTTGGGGGGGGGGGAGCTGGGGCACAGAGGAAAGGTCTGTTTTCTTTCTATCCTCTTTCCTAACTTGAAGCTCCAGCACCCCAGGGTCCTGCTTAGGAGAGACCCCTATAATAAATACAAACTGCCGGAGAGTGGGCTGCATCCAATGGTTCGATCCTACTACCTCTCTGTTCTGGACCAACCTTGTTCTTGGGCAAGCTGAGAAGGTTCGAAGGTTGGAGAAGCCCCAGTTCAATGGTCCGGGACATTGGCATTCACAATCATTTTCCACGCACATATACACACTTCCTTTCTCCCTTCTTACTGTTTGTTTGGTGGAAGTTCCTCTCTCTCTCTCTCTTCAAGTGTGTGCACAGCTCTCACAGTTATAAAGGGAGAAACCAGGCCCATCTAGAAAGAATAGGTTAAGAGAGGGACTTGTCAGATCACAAGGCAGGGCTGGTGTCTGGAAAGGTCTATTGTTACCCATCATATTACTTATTGAAATACCACAGCCTGGTTAGTCTAAGCCACACGCAGTATTTCTTAAAATTCTGGGAGGTTGGAACATCCAAGTCCAAATTGTCAGCTGGTTTGGTTCTTGGTGTGTAAAGAAAACAAACTGTAGTCCCATCTCTCCTGGGAAGCTGCTGCTCCCCCATGAGGTGCTGTGCTCACAGGTTTCCCCAAACCCAGCTAAAGCCCCCACTTCCCAATGCCATCATGGCAAGGAGTAAAAGTCTAGTAAGTATTTTGTGACAAGGTCCATTTTTCTGTTTGTCTTTTGAGACAGGATCTCAGGTAGCCCAGGCTAGCCTCAAATCTGCTAAGTTGCCAAGGATGATCTGATCCTCCAAGTGCTGGGATTACAGCAAACAGCTATGTGCCACCAAGTGTGGTTTTACGGGATGCTAAGGATCCAACCTGGGGCTTACTATGTGTTAGTAAACACTCTACAAGTGAGCTGTATTCCTAGCTCTTAGTCTCCTTGTCCTCATTAATACAGAAGGCTCTTAAGAGTTTGGTGAGAGAACTTCATCTATGCCTGGCCTGGGCCAAGCAGCAACTAGATCTTCCTGGGCCTCCTAGGGGTACTGAGAGGAGAGAAGGTGGAGGCCAAGGAGAACTTGGGGCTCTGAGAATGTAGCCTGGGTTCTGTTCTTCCCACATCGACCTGAATGATTATGTTTCATTCCCCACCTGCTGGCCTTAGAGAGCCACACCCTGTTGTTTGGTGACTCTGTATCTATTTAAGAGAGAGGGTATGGAGGCAGGAGGAAGATGGCTCCATAGGGTGTGCACATGTCCAAAGGTAGATCTGATGGGCAAGTTCCACGAATAGAGCCCTGCTTCACTTAGGCTTCCTTAATTCAAGGTCAAAGGCAAAGCCATCAAAGGCAGAGGGAATCTGGGAAGATGCCAGAGGAAGGTTGGAGAGGCCTGGATAAACTGGGCTGCAATACCCCACTTGTCACCATTGTGGGTTGATGGGATACGAGGAGAACAACTATCACAGTTCATGTTTGGGCTCTACCTGGTCCTCAGGATGGCTCTGATCCAGATTGCAGAGGGTCATCCAGAGAAGCCGTTGCAGGACACACCCTCTGCTGGAAGATGACAGAGGTCTGGTCCTGATCAAGAGTCTCATTGTTCTTGTGTCTCTCTTCAGCCCCCGGCCTCACATCTTGGGCTAGTAAGCAGAGAAGGTCTTCTCTCCTGTGGCCTTGTTCTCCGTGATAGATGGGTCTCTAAGAGGATTCCAGAACATGGCATACATGATACCAAGTACTGCCTCCCATGGCTGAGTGCTTTGGCCTCCTTTGTGTAAGTGAAGCTGTCCTACCGCTCTTGTCTCATGTAGAGCTCTAACCAAAGGGTCCTCTCTGGACACTGACACTCTAGGAAGGAAAGTCGCTGCTGCCTGAATCTTTTTATGCAGACTCCATTTTACAAAGAGAACTGGTGGCGAGTGGGGGTATGGAATCCCTCCTGGACCACCTCCCAGGCAGGAAGGGGATCTCTGGGATGTCCTCAAAGCTTCATGCCTTCCTCAGTATTACATGAGTACAATTCTGTTATGAGTTCTCTAAATGTAGGCATCCTGTCACCTAGTCTACTTATATTTTTAAATAATACAAACTTACTGCATAGGAATGAGCTCTGTCTGTCTATCTATCTATCTGGTTAACTTGACTTTTGTTTCCCCAGCACTTAGAAGAATGCTGGGCACTTAGCAAGTCTTGAAACTGTTGAATGAATGAATGAGGAGGAAGGCAGCATTTCTGTTTCATCTCATGCCCATTCAACAGATGATGGCATGAGGTAGAACTAAGTTTATAAACTTATTCCCTACAAACCTTAAGCTTTAGGGAAGGGTCACTTAACAACATCTGTGACTCCATAGTTCTTGTAACAGTGCCCCTTGGTTCTTTCTTCATCTGGGAGTGGCCCATCTCCTCTAGTGAAGAACACTGAGAGATGTGACTTCACGGAGTCCCCACTAGATGATGTAGCCAGGTCCAAGTGAAGCTTGGAGAGTGTTTCCTTAATATCCCCTGCACCCTGATGGAGACATGGGTGGTGAGGTAGAGCACCTTGCAGTGCTTCCATCTTTTCACTGTGTGGAAGGGGAGGGGGCTTTGGATGGATGGCTTTAGCTGTAGATCTTACATGCTCCTTTCTCTCTAATTTGGATGTTAATGTATTAGCTACAGCTTCAGCTTCTAAAGCTACAAATTGTCGTGTGTCCCACCCCTACCCCCCCCAGCCCTGAAAATTATACATCCAGATAGAGTAGTGTTCATTAAAGTAAGATTAGGAGAGGATAAAATGTGAGAGGTATGTAATCTTTTGCAAATGGTGAGTAAATTGGAACTACCCCAATTACAATCTTGTTCATCACACAGGGCCGGGGCCGGATTACTCTGCCTGGGACAGGAGTCCCAGGTACAGCTCTGCTCAGCTCCCATTTCATAGACATTGGAGACAAGTGATATTCTCCACCATCTGCTTCACTGGTCACTGTGCATGCAGGCTTTTTGACTTTCTGCTTGACAGCAGAGAGGGGCAGGACCAGAGACGGGCAGGGCCTATTTGCCTCCAGGTCCAGCGAAGCCCACACCTTCTTCTTTCTCTGACGTCAGGGGCTCTGCTGACACTGAAGTGCCAGACTGCATTCCCCCTCGGTATTTCCACCGTGGCTCTGTGGCTGTCACTCATCTGGGGGGGGGGGCTTCTCTATGAAGGGTTCCCTGGAGGCTGATGAAGGTGGCCTATGGCAGGTACATTACTCCCAGGGATCTAGAGGTGAGGCAGTGCCCTGTGTAGGCTGAGATTCTGTTCTCACGGGCAGTCACTTAGCGCTTTGGGTATGACCCACGATCCCTCTGAGCCCCATCGCTTTGATTTCCTAAAACCCATAAATTCCGAAGAGTTCATGAATCTGAGTGGATAGCAGAGAGGGCCCCAGGATCAGGGCCTAAATCTATAGTTCAGTTTTGATAGGTCTAGCAATTTAAACTCTTACATGACCCTGACAAATAGCTTAGTGTATTTCTTTTTGTGAGTTTCTCATCCTGAACAAAAGTTGCCACGATCAGGCTTGGCCCGTGGACTCATGGATTAAGCAGCTAGGATCTTGCTAGTTTGGCATCCCAGCTTCTTCCTGAAGATGAAGCATCTCTCGAAAAGGAGCACAAGAGGATACTTGGACTGGAACTATCTGCCGAACAAGGACAAAACAGAGAGAGCAGCTGGATTGTCGAAGCGTAAACCACCGGCTTGGTGCTTGTGTCTTACCCTGGCTGGCATCCTGCCCCCACCAGGCTTCAAAGCAGCCATGCAGCCCTGATGCCCTCGGAAGAGCTGAAGAGAGTGGAGCTCTCTAGTCATATTAGGAAAGCCAAATTTCCTGTCACTGTCACTTAAGAGTTCTTCTTTGTCCCTGGTGTTAAGATCAAATCCAAAATCCTGAACCTGAGTTCTTCTATCATATCCTCCAGATCCCCTCAGCCGTCCTTCACGTGGTCCTCCCTGTTGGACGGTTCTCTGTCCATATTGCCTCTCCCCTGCTTCTGAGCTCTCCTTTGTCTTCCTAATCGACACTCATCTCTTGGCTCTCAGCTTACCTCTCTCCAGAGAAGCTTTTCACACAGTTCCCCAAGACCTTTATATGACAGCTTGGTTCTTAGCTTCGCACTACTGGGAAGGGACGGGTGCTTTTGGAGCTGGGGCTCGATGTACGGTCTTTAGTTAATTATGGGCATGTCCTTGGAAAGACTAGCGGCACCTTCACCTTTTCCTCTTCCTCTGTTTTACTTCCCAGGCATGAGTTCTTGTACCATGAGATACTGCTTTGTCACAGGCCCAAAAGCCAGGGGACCAACGAATCACAGACACATTGAACCTTCCAAAAGGGAGTCATAAACCTTTTCCCTTTCTAGCCAAATTATTTCTGCTGTCTGTGATGTTAATGGGAAGCAGATCACAGCTTCTTTAAGGCAAGCCCCTAGCTCCAAGGGAAAGCACGGCCCCCTCCTCCATGCTTGCCCAGTAGCCCACTGCCTCCTCCACAGCACTTCTTGGGGGTTGGGTATTTCAGGGAATGTGTATTTGCATTCTGGGTGCTTGTAACAGTACAGTCTTCACTTGTCGGGAAAGGATGAGCTGAGCAATACCATCATAAATCCCCAATCCTGTTTCTGTCTTACATCCCGTGTCCCATGGTGATGAGCTACGGTGTTTGCTCCACTTTGTCACTCAGAGACCCAGGGCAGTGGCAGCTTCAGCCCTTTGTGGATGCACCAAGTAGAACACCCAGCCTCCTCTGAGACTGCAGCAGAGAGAGGAGAGAGGCTAGAGACTGTTGCATGAGCAGACACCATGCAGTCTCGGCATGGAGAGGCAGCATCACACAGCCTGTCCTACTGGAGAGGGGTTGGGACACAGGGGGCTGTATTCTTTCATCTACAACAAGGTGTTAGGGACCTGGTTTCTCTGTGTGCTTTCTAGGCCCAGCACATTGCTTGGCATGGCGTAGAGCCCCTGAAGTATCTGGAGCGTGCATGAGAGTCGCTGTAAGTCTGTGAGGTCCTGAAGCCAGCTCGCTGGATTGGGACTGACCCCCAAGGACATGGTCCTTTTGTTTTCAGAACCTCTGGCCTTTGCGCTCTATCTTGTTGTCTGCCCCAGTTCGTGGGAAGCCTTTTTCCCCCCTCTTCACATAGCACGCACAGAATGTCATGCATTTAGCCACTTAATAGATTTGTCTTTCCTGATGAAACTGATGAAACTTGCATGTCCTCTAATCAGCTCCGCAATCAGACATCCAGCCACTCACCCCAGACAAGTGGCAGCTCAAACGCTGCTAACATTTCCTAAGTGCCTACTATGTGTCAGGTGTGTCCTTTAGTGGGGAATACACAAAAGCTGAGTGAGGTGAGCTGGGCTCCTGCTCTAACGGAGACACTGACAGCCAAGAGCAAAGCTCATATCTGTACACACGGGGCTTTTGGATTTCAAGCCAGCGTCTTTCCAATGGGACAGGCAGTAAAGCTCACGGTAGAGTGGACACTTAGTACCTACTCTGTGACTTACAGGAAAAGCTGATTACTGAGCCCCACCCTCAAAGCTTTCAGTGGGTGGCAATGGGTGGGGCTGAGGATCTGCTTGTTAAAGAGTTCTGTGTTCTGGCTGTTTGGCCCTTTATCCTCCTTAACTTGCCGGTTGTCTTGCTTGGAGGAGGGAAGCGGTCGGTAGCACTTCTCCAAAGCTGGTACCTGGTACTCCTCTGTGAGGCAATGTATAGTCTAAGTCTGTAAATTGAGGGGGTTGGACTGGATGGGCTCCGGGGCACTGACATACAGACCTGACATTCTGTATCGTATGAGTGGATGTACTCAACCAAAGCAACAGATTCCATTTAAGTCTCTTCATAGGTGGGAAGAGCTTCACACTAAAAAATTCATGATGATAAATACCCAGGGAAATAAAAAAGTTCCCATGTAGTCATGGTAGGCTCAGCCCATTGGCTGGCTGTAGGAATACAGGCACTGGAGACACACACATGAAACAATAAGGGAGCAGGGAGGGATGTGTCAGGACATAGCCATGTGATAATTGCCCTGAGTGGGTTAGGGGATACCCATGGGATATGGGGAGTGGTGAGGGGGGAGGCCCTGAGAGGAGGTGAGGCTCCAGAGCTCTGAGTTAGATGGTACCCTATAGCTGATGCTTAACAATGGAGCATTCTTACCTGTACCATCCCCATCAGCCAGTGTGAGGTGAATAGTTTGGGGATGAAGAAACAGGCTCAGACTTGTCTCAAGTTGATCTTCATGAGGAGAAGTTGGGCATGGACTGATATCAGTCAAAGCTTGTGTTGCTCAAAAGGTTGGGTAAGGAGAGTGAGAGAGATAGCAGACACACTCCATGTGGCCTGCCTGGGCCTTGTGGACCACCCTGAGTTGGACTAATTGGTGGGTGAGGTGAATGCCAACCAAGTAGGTGTGAGAGGTCCTAGCTAAATGCTAATGACCAAATGGCCACGACAAGTCCCAACATGGTCATTGCATCTGAGACCCTCCTGGAAGTGGCCAAGAGTCCAGATCCCGCAGAAACTGGTGGCAGAGTCACTCATGTTGTATATGTTAGAAATCAACCCCACACTGATTCTTTCCTTTGGAGATGTACTTGGTTCAGGTATGGTGGTAAACACTTGTCACCCTAGGAAGTTGGAAAATAGGGTGGAGAGGACCAAGAAAGGTTTCAGGCTAGCCTGGACTACATAGAGAGTTGGTTAGGCATGGTTTCAGGCTAGCCTGGACTACATAGAGAGTTGGTTAGGCATGGTGATAAACACTTATAATCTTAGCACTCAGGAAAAAATAGGGCAGGCGACTAATAAAAGTTCCAGGCTAACCTGTTCTACAGAGTGAATTAGGCAGCTTGGGCTATCCAGCAAGACCCTGTCTTGAAGAGCAAACAAGCAAGCAAACAAAAACGATGTCACTGTGTCAGGGCGTGGAGCTTGGTTAGCAGAGGAGGAGGCTCATCTCTTCTCCATGGACTTGTGATCTGACACCCTGGTCAAACAGAGTCCCTACAACGGCACCTGGTAGCCTTGTGTCCCTCTTACCATCCATAGCCCACAACTACACACACACACACACACACACACACACACACACACACACACACACCCCTGAGCATGGGCCAAGGCTATTCCCATGTTGTAGTTTTAAGTTATTCTCTTGGTGGTGGCGATGGGAAACCTCTGTGATTTCCCACTGTTTCATTCCCTCCTTCCCACTAGGCTTTCTGACTGAATCTTTTAAGAGAGCTGCTCGCTAGGCAGGAAGCAGCTACGAGAACACAGTCCACAAGGTCAGGGAGAAGCAGAGCAGAAACAGCCATGATGTGGCTGTCTTTAAGGGTGGACTAACAAAAGAGATAGCACGTGGAGGTCCCACTCAAGGGCAGAAGGAGGTGTCCGAGGCTCCCCCTCCCTCATCCCACTGTTAACATTGGCTACAAAGCTCAAGTCTTTATTAGAGAGAGAGAGAGAGAGAGAGAGAGAGAGAGAGAGAGAGAGAAGGTAGCCTCAGCAGAAACGGGAGTCCGTACGAAGGAGAGAGGAGAGAGCCACATGCTGAAATCAATACCGCACAGGACAAGCATTATCCCATGTGGAACACCTCGAGCCTCTGCCTAGAAAATTTGATTGGATCTTCAGAAAAACCTATTAGTGTGTTGTCAGGACCTTCTGGTGATAACTGACCAGCTCTTGCCAATCGATGCTCTTCACTTGTGGAGCTCCTGATTTCTTAACAGTATAATTGTTTTTTTAATAACGGGCCGGCTCACCCACTCCAGCAAGCCGGAGTCAAAGTCAGACTCCCAACATACAATGTGGAGAGACGCAGGGCTCTGGCTTCTCCGTCCTAATTGCACAATTACTTTACAGAGCATCGATGATGGGGGGCTGCAGCGGGGGGCTGTAGGGAGAAGGGGCTTTTTTACCTGGGTGAAGTTGTGGAGAGAGGTCATGGAAGTAATTATACGAGTCAAAATTATGTGCAAATGAAACCATTCTTCACAAAAGCGTTTATTTATTTGTAAAGAAAAGGGGCCCAAATTGGACCACCCCAAGATGGCAAGGACACTGTGAAACAACAGTGGGGATTAGTCATGACTTATTACAGCTTTTAAATTTCCAACTTAAGAGCAGGCAGTACATTTTATCAGGCTTCTAAGTGCCCTAGGACAACAACATCATTTTTGCTCACTTGCGGTGCCTTGGAACTGAGACATCAAAGCACTGGAAACAATTACAAAGGACTGGAAACAATTCGAGATTGAGGCTCCTTTCAGGAGAGCATGGCTCAGAGATGCAGCAATGGCCCAAGGTCACACACAGGCTGAATCCGAAGGCCAGCTGGAAACATTACTCAGGCCCCTGGCTTTGCAGCTTATCATCACTGCCCTACCCCTCTACCCAGGCACAAAACAACACAAAACCCAAACTGGAACATAGCTGTGGGGCCCAGAAGGCAGTTGACCTCTAAAGCCCGGAGCATCACTGGACAACTTGCCCTGCAGCCTTGAAGCTTGGGTGTGCAGGCCACATATTCGTACTGATTGCAGCCGCTCTTGCCGTACAGGGAAGATCAGTGGCTAAAGACGGTGTTTAATTGAACACTTAATATAGTTCAAGTGTTCTGTGCATATCTGGAGTAGAACAGCTTGCCACGCTGAGCCCTCAGGTGTGTGGGGGTGGAGCCTTGCCAAGGGTCAGCTGCATACGTGCCAGCATTGCTTCTTCCCTTGGCTGGCTTCCTCCAGAGCCTGTTTCATATACTTAGGGAGAGGGAGATTCAGGAGAGAGGGAGAAGGGGAGGGGGAGAGAGAGAAGGTCGAGGTGGAGAGAAAAAGATGAAAAAAGACAAGGGATGGGATGAGAAGGTAGAGGTAGGGATCGGAAAGACCAGGGGTGGGATGGCTTGGAAACCTTCACAGGGCCTAGAACCTCAAGATGCTGATGAAGCCACCCTCCACTGAGAGCCTGCAGCCCACACTGTCCACACTTACGGCCTGAGGTTTTAAAACAATTCCTTGTAGCTTGCGGTTTTGTTGACAATGGTCTTTTTGTAGGTGTTTAATGGAATGTTTAACACATCTGATGGGACAGTTTTCTTGTCTCCTTTGGATTTTGGGACTCCCATTTATCTCCTTTCCAGACCTCAGATCCAGCCCCAAGCCCAGGAGGTGTTAGTTACTATGGTATGGGTGTTGTACTTAGGGACTGCAGAGCATTGTATTTATGGATGAATCAGCCTAGAGAGATAACAGGGCAGGAGGGGAAAGACAAAACAAGCAAACGAAAACACCCAACGTTGACCATGATGGGAAGAAACAAAATTCAAATGCATCAAAGCACACAGGAGGAGTTGCAAATGTTTTAGAATTGCTGGCTGAGAAGGAGGGAACAGGCTGTACCTGCCTATTTCCAAAAAAGCAGACAGGAGACCCATCCAATCATAGATGGTCCCTTATTATCCAATCACAGATAGTCTCTCATCATCCAATGATTTTCGAGCACAGAGCCAGGACTGGCTTTGGAGATGGGAGCGGGATCTGTGTCTACCTTCAGGGAGTTTACTTTTTGACTTGGGGAGGGAGACAGAAAAGTAAATAGTCCAGATATGAGATAAGGACAGAGCTTGAGGCAAGAATGAGGGACTGAAAAGGCGAAGGGACGAATCCTGAATCAGCCCGCAGGAGGGACTCGATCTCCCCTCCCTCACCCATCCCTCCCCCCCCCTCCCCCATTTTCCAAGGCACAGAGGTGGGAAGACCGCTGAAGTAGTCTGGGTGCATAGAACAGCATGGGGCATGTAGCTGGGGGTCATGGAGCAGGACTGAGGGCCAGAGCGAGGGGAAGGCATGTTGTGAGCGTTGATGGTAAACCCAAGGTCGAGCAGGAGCCTTGCCTGAGCAGGGGAGGGACCTAGAGCAGGTCGTCATCGTCATCGTCATTGTCATCGTCATCCGGTCTAGTGATGGGGGTGGTGGACAGAGAGGAAGCCAGGGGAGAGGCTGTCGCATTCTTTGGGTTGCAGAGGCATGGGGGCGGGCAGGGTTGGTGACATGCAAATAACAAGGTTAGGTGGGGTTTGAGGAGCATTTAGAGTTCAATGGGCAGGAGCTGGTAAGTCCTGGAGATGAGAGAAGATGGGGAAAATGGAGAATGAGGTCTCTAGATTGGGGGAGTGGCTGATGCAGTGCACAGAGGCAGGGAATAAATACAAGGGAAGACTTACTCTTGGGGAAGGCTCAGAACCCCTGGTAGGATACCTACAGAAAAACAGTGTGCACTGAAAACTTGCCAGGAACCCCTGCCAAAAACTCTTGCGAGGTGTTGGAATGTCCCTGGCAGATTTTGATACCTTTTAGAGTAGCACTAGCCAAAACAGAAACATAGCCCCAGAGACCAGGGACTATTCACTCCTGCCTGCTAAGGAAGTCTTGGGAATCAGCTCACAAACACCCCCCCCCCCGGCTCTGTTGGGAGCCTATTCACTGGTGACACACCCTGGGGTGAGGTTAAACTGAGGCACACCTATCTACCAATCACACCGAACTCACTGGGTTAAAGTGCGTTGCCCAGAGCCGACGCGTTCCTACTGGAGAGAGCAATGATCTAAAACCAAATGCTGTGGAAGTCTGAGCTAGGTAGATCTAAGATCACCCTGCCTTTTGCCACGGCTTCTTTGGGTCTGGGCTTCAAAAAAGATGGACACTCTCGAATGAAGTTGCCAAAATTAAGAAGAGAGTGCTCATTTCTCACATGTGGCCCGGCAGGCATCGGTTCCCCCAACTCCCGACCAGAGATCTGTTCAGCATTCGTGGGAAGCCAGCAGCCTCCAGAGCAGGAGGGATGGTGTTCTTGGTCTTCAAGGTTGGCAGACGGAAGACAAATGAAGGCTCTTTGGTTTGGGGACAGTATGAATGAACCACACATGTCCATAAATAAACCAGAAGCCCTCCAAACACGCTGCCCATTTGTTCGCACAAAAGCCAGACTGGCATTCCTCTTGCCCAGCCATGTTCACCATTGGATCCTTAATGCATTGTGAGTGTTCAATCAAACTTTTAGCCGTGAAACTCTAGGAGCAGAAAGCCAGCTAAGCCCAAGTGGTCCCTTTGCTTTTCCATCTTTTGTGGCTGCCTGACTGTGCTCTTCTGGGTTTTGTTGTCAACAAACTCCTGGCTCGCCTTTGAGCGCTCCAAATTATTGAAAATGACTACAGCTTAAGACTGGCAGGATGATTGTTAAAAACAGCCCTGGCATTAATCATAGCTTAAGAGCTTTTGGAAAATGATTCTAATTCAGAAGGGGTGGCTTACAAAGAGGCTGTCGAAAACGAAGCAGACATCAAATTCTGAAAAGGAAAAAAAAAAAAGCCTCCTTGGTACCCACACCTGGCTTCTCCACAATCCAGCTGGCAGAAGTGGGGGTGGGGGTGGAGGTGGATAGTGGGGGGGGGGGGTGGACAGACAGCTTACCTTGCCAGCTGACCCCGAGGGAGATAACCTTTGGGATTTTCACCATTGTCACTTAAGCTCTCCCCCAATCTGAGGACCTTGAGATGGAAAAGATGTTGGGCAAGGGCACCCACAGATTTAAGTATTCCTGGCAGTCCCTGGGAATGAGGGGGAGGAGGCTTAGGATCCTTGTTTTCTGTCAACAGTTGGGGTGCCTTAGCCGGATGCTAAAATAAACTGTGCACATAGAGGCAGCTGCCTGGGCAAACACATGGTCAGCACTTGCAAGGAGCCAGGCTCTCGAAAAAAGACAAACGAATACTTCTGCCTTTTGCCTGCCTGGCACAACAAAGGAGAATGATTTTTGCCATCAGCATTCTCCCTATCGTGGAATCATTGCGCAATTTAGTATGATTAATGGTTTCCATTTAGGAGGAGCTGAGAATAAAACAGTGGGGAGTGGTGGCACGGGGAGTGGTGGCACCGAGCTGGGGATGCTTGCTACAAGGAGAGAGAGGAAAAGGGAGAGAGATGGGCTGGTGCCCGCTGGTCACACCCCTCTACCTTCACTTCCAGGCACAGTAGGGGACCCATGGCTTTTGACCTGAATTTGCATCAACAGTCCGGAAACTGCAAGTCTGGAGTCTTGTCCTTCTTGCAGCTTTCCCAATATATTTTTTTAAATTTTAATTAATGTATTTATTTATCTATTTCTTTGCAAATGTTTTCCCAGTATTTGAAGCCTCTCCCTTCTGGGCTGCCCAAGGGAACATCCTTCCCAGAGACTTCTAACTAAGTCTGAGAGTTAGCAAGGTGATGGGGTTGCATAGCAGAAGGGAGCAGAGCTAACTATGCATTCTTGGTATTCCTGATTGACCACACGGGTAAGGAAGGATCCCAGCCCTGTGCTGGGAGGGCAGTGGTAGCTGCCAACATAGCCTTCTGTCTCTGGGGCACTCAGGCTGGTGAGGCGAGTCTCAGCTCACCTCTGCTGGCTTTCCTGGGACTTCTTTTCCACATCGTAGCATCTTTTCTGTCCACATATGGAGATACTGTTTCTTCTCTCACGGCTGCAGGCGAATGCAGAGACAGAGGGCTCCAGAGCCAGAGACTTGTGGGTGTGAATAGAAACCAACCAGGAAAACAGAATTCAAGAGGGCCTGCGCCTTTCTGAGCACGAGGCTTTGTAACTGAGGCCAGAAAGGGGGAGAATTGATGATCTTGGCTGGGTCTAACTCGCATCCAGACCCTTCTCGAGGCTTTGGTGTCTCTGCAAGGAAATCTATTATTTTCCATAAACTGTCTTAAGTGTCTCCCGGCTGCATTTCTGGCTGTGTTAAGGATCAAGCCATCAAGAACAGCTGTGAGCAGCAGCAATGGGCTTTGGCAGCGAAGCAGGAGCAAAAAACCCAAGTAGGACATTTCAGTTGACAGTAATGGCATTTTCCCTTCCTTGTCCAAACGATAAAAGATTCATGCTCCTAACTGCGACACTATAGCTGCCCCCATCACTTTATTCTGGGAGAGGAGGTTAGAGAAAACAGGCCTAGAGAGAGGGAGAGAGAGAGAGAAAGAGAGAGATGGATAGCAATCCGTCACTAGCTAACAGAGACTGGTTAATGTGGAAGACCCCCATCCATAGCAATACTTTTTAATCAGGACAGCTGTGTCTGGGCAAACAGCTCTTGTGGATTAGCTAGACTGGAGCCTGTCAGCATCCGTCGCAAGTTTAAGGGATGAAATACACAACTACAGAGAAAACAAACCGAAAAGAGTAATAAAGTCACACATTTCAATATCCAGCAACCATTAAGGGATTTAAATATTTGCTTGCTATTAAAGGCTTGCATTAGACTCTTCCAACACCAGCTCTGGAAGACTGAAATATCAATTACGGATCAATTTTCCCCCTAAGTAAACACTAATGCAGGATAAACAGTATTAGAAGATGCAATCGTAACATTGCTGACTTCAGGATGGACTTCCTGCTGGTAACAGCAAGTTTAAGCCTGGTGATTAATTAACCTGAGAAGATAGCACTTAAGGAAGATTTAAGGCAAGCATGTCTGAAATATGAGCGTGAGCCAGAATATGTATGGAGGGCAGGCAGAGAGGTCTTGGCCCAGGGTATGGATGGTTTTGCTCCTCGATGGTGGTCCTGACTCCCCAACCCAATACTTTAAAGGATTAGGAGGGAGCAAAGGCAGGAGTGAGGGCTCTGTGTGTGTGTGTGTGTGTGTGTGTGTGTGTGTGTGTGTGTGTGTGTGTGTGTGTGCGCGCGCGCGCGCGCGCACCAGAGAGAAGGCAGTGGTCTTGAAATTAATTCTATCTGCATTTAGATAACCAAGACTTGTAGTTCCCACACTGGCCACCAGGGGATTTACATTAGCGTCTCTTGGGAATGAAAAGCAAAAACAAAACTGAGCAAACAAACAAGATATCACCCTTAAAAGAAAGCATGCAGTCTCCTAGTATGCAAGGGAGCCTGGGTGCTGATATTAGACTCGAGAGCATTGATGTTCAGGTCTGGACTACGGGGTGCTCTTATCTTGGTACCCACACCCCCCTTCATAACCAGGTAAGGTGGTGTGGAACTCCAGCACCCCATAGCTTCTACTAGCATTTCTATATGAGAAATAAGGCAGAGCATACTTTGAAATGTTCTAACCCGTGGAACTTCACTCTGAAGGGCTCTCATGATATATGTCAACATTACCTTACAGCCATTACCAAAAAGATCATCCTCCCACAAAGGAGGACCATGTACCAGTGTTAGCAGGTCTCAGAGACAGATGGACCAAGGATGCTAAATTTGGGGTGGACAGGCACACATCTTCAAGGCCTCACAAGGACCTGCCTAGTTAGGGATGGGCCTGCATAATCAAAGCTTGAAATAGACTGAAACTACAAAGTTGAGTCAGGCAACCAGCACTTGACTGCTGGCCCTTTACTAGTTGCTAAGAACTCATTACACGCCCTCTGTCAGAGTGGCTGTGAACATGTCTGGACAATAGTGAAGAACCTCTCCTCCCATAAGCTGTGCGGTGGGGTCAGGTCATGTCAGCTTCATTTTGGAGTTTTTTTTTTTTTTTTCTTCCTAAACTATCTGTGAGAGTATGGAAGTCACTGAAGGAATATGACTGCCAGTTCTTTATGATTAAATATTTGTGGTATCTTGGCAAACAGGTGCATTAGGAATCTGAGGCCACATTGTATACCGAAACAGAAATGTCTTACTTAAGGAGGGCCTTTCTACTTATCATGTGGCAACTGTATGACTGCTTTAAGGGTCTGGATGACCGACTCAGAGGAACAGCTCTCTATAGAGCAAGTCTAAGGTATAAGAGTAACATTTCAACTAGACAGGGGACAGTGAAAGATTGCACCAGTTAACACCTGGATATCACCTTGGGGTTCCAGTTGATGTGTTTGGAGAACACAATCAGGCCAAACATTTTGGAGAGTCCTCTAGAAGAAGCAAGGAGCATATTTTTGTGCTATACTGAGGGACACAGGAGACCTATCAGCTGCGCGCTATCTCAGCCGCTTGAAGCTCCTTCTCATGTGCATGCCCTACTGTGCTTCAAGAGCCAAGCTTCCACCCTGTATTTGCCTCAGTTTGATGACCAGCAGGGTTGCTGCTCTGTGTGTTGAGGTTGAATCTGGAACCTCATGCTATAGGCAAGGAGATGGGTAAGGACATCGCACGTACAGCATGCCACGTGGCTCAGAGTAACTACAAATAAGTATATTGATGAACCATGTCCTTAAATAGTCCATGCAAAAATTCACAAAGGCATGAAGAGTCCACACAGTTTTCTCCAAGGAATGGCCAGTTCTTATAGCCACAGGCAACCTTGTCTTCTAAATCAACATTCCAGTAGAATGAACATGTAGTGGGTGCTTACTTCCCGACTGCACCTACACTGCCCAAGCACCAGTTTCTTATCGCTTTGCTGTGCTGAAGATGGAACTCACGACCTCATGCTTGCTAACCCTGGGCTTTGTCATTGAGCTGAGCTCCCAGCCCAGGACTGTGTATCTATCTAGTCACTGTCCCCTAATGATCTCTGAGGTGGTAATGACTAGTCCTGCCTCACCCAACAAAAGAAAGATCAGGTGCCTTGGGTAACAAGCCGGAGGCTTCACAGCTAGTAAAGGTGGGGCAGTTATTCAAAACCAAGATGGGTCTACTCTGGCCCTCAAGTGCTATCCTGAATTGCCCATGTCCTATAGAGCTATGGTAGATCATCTTCCCTGTTCAGCTTTGCTCTCTGGCAAAAGCTGGGAGAAGCTAATGGACTCCCGAAGTTCTGCCTAGACTATGAGGATGGGCACAGGATGGACACCGTTCACGAGCGCTTCACTCCTCACATGGCCGGCCATCTGCTGCCTGGGTGCACTGCCCCCTGCACCTAACTCACTTTTCTTCTCTAATGTTCTTGGAACCCTAGCCAGGCTCCTGGCTCTTCCACTGAGCTCTTCCAGCTTCTGCCCATTCCTCTTCCCCAAGAAATCCCTACTGGTCTGTATTGTCCAGGGTGTGGCAATTACAAACGAGGTCAGTTCACTGAGGTAACCAGTACCTTAGTCTCCTGCGGCCACTTACACATGTCGGTGTCCCCCACAACCCCACAGTGTCGATACGCCAGACATTCAGTGACTGCACAACTGATGCTGTTGGTGATGTCTTGCTCGAGAGACAGACCAGAGACCAGACCATGACCCAAATGAGATGCCCGGCCTTTGTCTTTCCTGGAGCTTACCTTGCCTCTCCCTGCCACACCTTCCTGGTTACCTGACAAACAGAAGGGGGGACTCAACGAGAGCTGGGTGAACGGTGAGAAAGGGCACTTAGGGGTGGCCACGTTTGTGCTCGTGCACGAGTGCGGTCGCTGCTAACTTCGCCTGCAAGGCAAGGATGGTGACACCATGCTGCTTACTCTCCTGTCCACCCGGCCGGGCCTGAAGTCTCCAAGACCTAAATGGTAAGTGAGAACAGCAGTCCGCAGGCAGCCGACCCAGCAGCGCACTTCTTCATTTTGTGAAAGGAGAGAATTTTAAAAGGAAGAAGGCAGTATGAATTGTTAAGACACGGAATCCCAAAGAAAAAGGCGGGTGGAGCAGGTAACACAGGGAAGTGGGTGGGTGGGTGGGTGGGTGGGTGGAGGTGGACATGTCCATGGGAGGTGTCATCCCCGGCAACCGTGCCCCGCACACCTGCACAAAGCACCGCACCCACTGCAGGCAACTCTGTTCAGCAGAACACCGGACTCTCCTGTCTACTGTGAGGGTAGAAGAGGATAGGACAAGGGTGAGAAGGAGAGAGGAGAGAGAGAGGAGAGAGAAAGAGAGAGAGAGAGAGAGAGAGAGAGAGAGAGAGAGAGAGAGAGAGAGAGACCCAGCTCGCAGCCACTTCCCAGCTACCATTGCCAGTTCTCTGGGCCCCACATAAGGTCCTAGGAGAGGAAGCTGGGAATCCAGCTTTAAGTGTTTTAAGAATCCAGAAAGAGATTTAAAGGATCACTTGTAACATTAATTTTTTTATTAAGAAGACAGATATTTTATAGTACTTCTTTTTTTTTCTTTTTTCTTTTTGTAAAAATGGTATACATGAACCAATACAAAATGCGAATGGGAACACACGGATGTGGAGTTTCTTACACTGTAACATGGTCCTTGTACACCTTAGAAACAGAACTGGCCTAGAGGGAGAAACAAGACGTCATTGTGACTAAAGAACAAGCTTATTTGGCATCAATTATACATCCTTCATTATTTTATACTCCTTTAAAAAAACACAAAAAAACCAAGTTTGTTCTTTCTTCACTCTAAAAAAAGTGATCAACCTGTACAAAGTAATACTCAACAATACATTTCAAACAGTGCACTGTATACTTAAGAAAAATACATAAACCAATATACAACTAAATCCATAATTTCCTGTTTTTGCTTTGTTTTTTATTATTATTATTATTATTATTTATTATTATTATTATTATTTTTCCAATGTGTGGGGCCTACACTTTGCAATCTACCTGAGACGGAAAAACACCAATCGAAACACAGGAACCTGAGACATGTCAACATTGTAAGCCATAAAGTTACATCAGAACACTGCACTACTGTACACTTGTCAAAACAGAAAGATGGGCGGTCCCGAAAATGAGATGCCAATTCTGTGAACAATGGTAGTTTTTTTGTGTTTGTTTGTTTTTGTTTTTTTGTTTTTTTTTTTTAATATTTTTTATATATTTTTTTTTCTAAAAAGAACAGCTGAAAAACCCTTTCAACAACATGCTAACTGGTTGTCACCCTTTGATATGGTCACTATGGTCAGGATGGGTGCTAAGGGCTCGGAATAGATGCACGTTATAAAATGTTTGAAAAAGGGATGTTCCTTGTGGCTTTTTGTCTTGGTTAAGTGCCCAGGGGCAGGAGAGGGGTTAACAAAACACTGCTCCGTAATTAATTTTCCTTTACACACCAGTCCATTCCCAAAAGGCCCCCATACTGCAGTGGTTCTATCAGAAGTTAAAATAAAGACAAGAAAAAGAAGTACGTTTTCAAATAACAGAGTCGACACTTTTTTTCCCCTTAAATAAATCAGCGTAAGTTTTCCACATAATGTAACAATAGTAAAAATGCACCTTGCAAAATGCAAAAGTACTGACTGAAAATGTTATAGAATATATATTTATATATTTATATATATAGATAGATCTATCTTTTCTGATGCCATCTTTCCAGAGGGGCTGTTTTGGAGTCTGGAGCTTACCGACACATGTGGTAAGAGTTTAGGTTCTGTCCTTCAGAACTACTGCTAGATGACCTCAGCACTTCTGTAAACCCCCACTTAGCTTTAGAGAATGTGAAGGGTTCCTTCGCTCCTCTATCTTCCCCCAGGCTCCAGCATAAGATATGTTCACGGAAACTTATTTTAGTAGCTATGCGCTCTGGCTGCCATCATGCGAGATGAGGAGTTTTTGGCAGATGGTTCTTAAGGCTAAGGAAAGAGGCCAGGCCTAGTGCACGAAAGACAGAAACACTCATGTTTTGAGTTTTGATTAAGTAACTGGAAATCCCTATATGTGGCTTTCCCACCTCGGCTCTGACCTTTCCAGAACAATACTGGCCCTTCTTTTGTACCTCCTGCTTTTGTCAAGCCAAATCTGAAGGAATGAGAGCAGAGTGGGGGGGGGGGGGAGCTGGGAATGCCAGCAGGACAAGCGTCCCAGCAGGACGGTGCCTGTAACATACAGTACACACAGGACACAGCCCACTGCCATCCTTAATAAGCACAAAGGAAAAAACAAAATAAAACAACCCAGAACCAAAACCAAAGTGGGGTAAAAAAAAAACTAAACAAAGCCCGTCCCCTCCAGTCACTCACACAGCACACGGACTTGCCCTCTCCTGCCTTAGTGAGCAGTAAGGCCAATTGGGAAAGGAGGATGGAACTGTTGAGAGTAGAAATAATCAGAGCAGAACTGCCGTACCCCCTCCCTGCTTCCCCTCCTGTGGCATCGCAAATTTGTCCACTTACATAAAACGGACAGACCTCACCTGTCGGGTCTGTTTAGGGCAACGAGGAAGGAGGAGACCTTTCCACTCTAAAAACTTTCTGCACAGCGTGGGGTAATCTATACTGAGCCGCCTACAGATAAAGAATTAACGACAGATTCAATCTTATTGCGACACACCTCACTTGCAGATAACCCTGTACAGTAATGAAGATCCACGGCAGACGACAGCGTCTGTGTCACAGTCTACGTTTCTAGTCTTCGCTGCTCTACGTATTTAAGACATGGGCAGCAGCAAAGAGTTTTCAGTGTTTTCTTTTTTTTTTTCTTTTTTTTCTTTTTTTTTTTTTTCTTCACCCAAATCTTTACGACAACAGAGAAGGATGCGTCATGGAGACACTAAATTCTGAACTATGAAATCTAAACTGTGCTGGTTTTCCTTTTATGGAACTGAATTTGGAACAGAAAGCAGTCACTGTTAACACAAATAAAAGAAACTGGTGACGGGAGAGCCTTAGGAATCCCAGCAGGTCAATTCCAAAAAAATGGGAGGTTTGGGAGGGGGGAAAAACAAATGGGCAAGAGGGAAGAAACACAACAAACGAATGAAAAACAAGGCACAGAATTTTCTGCAATCTACCGAAACCAAATCCAAGTGCCCAAGTTTGACTTGGTAGGAAGAGATATAAATGAAAATAAGAAAAAAACAAAAAACAAAAAACAAAAAACCCAAAACCCAAACCAAATTAAAACCAGATTAAAAAGAGGTGTCAAACAGCAGAGCGCACTTTCAAAGAACATTCTTTGTTTTTGTTTGTACATTGCAAATCCCAAGCCTTCCCAGTCTCGCATCTCTCCACCCATTCATTAAAAAAAAAAAACAAAAAAACCACACGAGCTTCTCGCAAGTTCCAGTATCACTGTCTCTTTATCATCTAAACAGGCCAGTTGGACACCTCATTGGAACAAAAAGGCTGATCTAGATGAAGTACTCTTTCTTTTCTTCCGAGTTGTTCTGTCCTCCTTCTGCATTGATTATAGCTGTGTCTGCGTCTGCTGCGTCATCGGCTCCTTTGGCTTCATGAGTGAAGTATGTACCTGAAAGATGAAGGGGTAAAGCACTGTGACTCTCTGGTGGCCTCTGTGAGAAGTGGTACAGAGATGGCAAGGTGCTTTATGGCCATCATCAGCCGAAGTGGTGTGCAGGCAGCAGAGGGGGGAAAAAAACAATAGGAAGAAGAGAGCGGGGTGGGTGAGACAGATGGGGATCCCGGGCTCCAAAGGTAACCACTCCAACTGAGCCGCTGCGATGTAATTCAGCAAACGAGACATTAGAGCAGTGATTATGACCAGAGAAGAAGGCGTGAGTGGGGCTAAAACGCAGAAAGCTGGAGAGCTGCTGACTACCGCATTAACAATGAACACCAAAGGCCGATGACAAGAGATGTTCGCACATGGTTAAAGACCAAAGCAAGGAAGAGCAATTAGCCAATAAGTGAATTAGGGCCCCAAAGATGCTTCTACTGCCATCTTGAACCAGTTACTCCAGCCATAGTCCCCTGGCTTCATGAATCGCTACTGGCTACCCACGGGAGACTGTGATTCGCTCCTGTAAGGGCTGCTTTCCCTGGGCCTTCCATTTCAGAGAGGGGCTCCAGACCGAGGAAGTGACTTGACATTTTTAAGGGCTGCAATGGAGGCTTGGGATCTGTCTTCATGAGCAAGGGGTTCTTTCTCACCAAGTGACTGGAGCCTGGACCCGGATTCATGGATTTGCTAATTGTCACAGCCACTTTATAATGACAATAGACAGAACATTAACCAAGCTGGTGACATTTCTATCACCACATCCCAAACGTGTACATGGAGAGAGACAAGACTTCACCTTGGAGTAGCAGGCAGGTAGAACTCAAACTGCCTGGGGGGATCTGATCATCCTCTTACCATTCCGTTCTGACTTTAATGATTCTTATACTTAAAAAAAGCCTAAGACGTTTTGCTGAATTCTCAGATCTTAAAGTGATAAACTGAGCAAACAGGTGGTCAAGTGTTTCCCCGCTATGTTCTCTCTCTTGCAGAGAGAGAGCTTGCACGTGTATCCCCTTCCCCTGATACTCCACAGATGTTGTGCACACTCTGCTCCACTCTCTGGCTTTACCAAGCTAAGCACTGAAAGGCAGAGGTCCTGACCCACACAGCTCCAGGGCTCCCCAACTGTTCTGTGCTTCAGACAGACACTTCTGGATCCTAAAGGCTTTTGTTAAGTACCCTGGACCTTCACTGCTGGGCTCCAGGGACCTTCCCCGAACCCAAGTAACAATCAAGCTGTATGCAAGCCTCTACACCTCCCTCTCCCTCCGCCCCAAAGCTCAGTGCACAGTGCTTGAGAAAAACAACCAAGAAAGACAAGGGCCGACAAAGAAGAGAAAGACTAAATTACCAGGAGGGGAGAAGAGGCCCAGAGCAGCATGAGGCAGGGGAAGAACATTGCCAAAGATGATTGCCCATCTAGTCTGCACAGTTGGTAAGTGTGATGATTAATGGCAATTTAAATCAATTGCCCCGATAATTTAAAAAATACATATTTATGTGGCTTTTAAGGCAAAGGATTAAAAAAAAAAAAAAACCAACAAAGCCTGGGCATAGCACATCGAGAGGGAAATACTCTGGCTCTGGGGGCCAGCTTACTCAGAGTTCAGGGGCAGCAAGCAGGTCCTCCTGTCTCCGGGGAAGCGAGAAGCGAGCAGGCTGTGGCTATGCTTGCCTTGCATACATCCTTCCAGGCCTCAGGCTCCTTGTCACGCCAGCCCCGACCTTACCATTGTGACTCTACTCCCAAGCGCAGACTGGAGAACCGCAGACTTATACAGCTTTGTACTGAATCCAAATCCTCCCGCAGAGTCCTCAGCGGCCCTGGCTAAGGTTTCTCCACAGCCCCAATCCCCTTCTCCCAGTTTTAGGAACCACATAGGCTGTGCTGTCCTTTACACCAAACTGCCCACTAATGCCAGCAGCGAAGTCCCCCACCCCGCACCCCCCCCAGCCAGGGCTGTGGTGACATGTTGCTCCAGCGAAGCTCCCCCTTGCCCCCCAGAGCCAAGGCTGTGGTGACATGTTGCTCCAGCCCGCCAGAGCACCCTGCTTACCTTTATGTCTGGCAAAATAGCGGCCCAGAATGATGAGCAAGCATAACATGGCAAACACCACCACGGCCACGACGCCGCCAATCACTGCGTGGTCCACTGCCCCAATGGTCCCCTCTTCACCTGCTCGAGAATCTGTTGAAATCAGAAGAGGAACAGGGATGTAGAACGGGTGACAAGACACCAAGGGCCCCAGGGACACTGCCTCCAGGGTCAGAAGGTTACCTTCTTTTTTTTTTTTTTAATGGAGGAGTCAGAGAGAACAAACCAGATGGATCAAGTTACAAGGAGGGAACAGACTGACCTGATCAGTCCAGAATTGATCTGTTCTCCCCCACAAGGCCATTTCATTAGAGGCAGCATGGGAGTGCTGCTGCATGGGGGTGGGGAAGCTTAGGGAGCTGCGGGGGTGGGAGGGGGAGGTGGGAGGTGCTGGATTCTGCCTGTTCACACCTACTCTTGCTGCCCACTGTACACATCCTGGGGCTTCTGGCTCCTAATAATTAAGGAGAGTGGCCTAACTATTTATGGTCATCATGGAGGGTACTTTCAGGCTATCACAGGAACTGGGGGCAGGGGAGGGAACGACAGAGGACCCACAGCTCACTTCCTTAGGAGAACAGGCATAGGGAAGGAAGCAAGGCCGGCTTGTGAAGACTAAAGGCATACAATATGCCCGCCACATTTACAAGGTGTGAGGGAGGAGAGAGCCTCGATTTAAGATCTGAAAACCTAATTTTAAAAAAAAAAAAAAAAAAAAAAAGGAAAAGAAAAAAGAAAGAAAAAAGAGAAAACTGTATGATGGAAAGAAATGCTTGACCCTCACCACAGACAGTTCTGATGTTATTTAACCCCTCAAAATGTAATTAGTTTTCTCTTATAAGCCTCACTCCCTCAGGGTGTCTGTCCCCTTTGGCTCTTTGCCTGGGGAAGAACTTCAGAGTGAACCCAGAATGAGCTATGGTGATGCAGGATGGAAGCATGGCAGGGTAAACAACTGTAATTTAGGAATGTGGTGGCTACATCACCCTTTGCTGAAATCCTAATGGCACCTGAGATTTATAACAGGGTAAAAAACAATTATTCTCCCGTTGATTAATACATTAACATTTTGGAGTGGAAGCTAAACCATTGTCTTTTTTTTTTTTTCTTTTTTATTGAGTCAAGTACGACACCTCCATTAAAATGATTTACTGGCTGTACCTTACAATTTAAGCACAGCAGCAACAGAAACGGTAAAAATCTTTTAACTTTACATGATTTGTGAAGTCATATGTGAAGGATTTACCATTTAAATCTTTCAGTACATGAAGCACATGGCCTATAAATCTGCCCCCCTTGTAGTTGCTGGATGCCTAAGAGAAATGCGTTTCACCGGGAAGACCGGGAGTGCAAATTCAAGTCAATTTCTAAGAAAGATTTATCTCTGTCTCTCTCCAAAGAACAGAGCAAATCTCTGAAGCCTCCACCTCTAATAATATTTGAAGTTTATCGATCAAGTGTACAGATCCGTGACAGCTAAAGGTAATGGTAGGCTTCTGAGCCGAAACCTGATACACCGCTTTCAGCGGGAGCGCGGGACTCACACTTTCTATCGATATTTCCAATTCTGCTTGGAGACTAAACACGGAAGGATGTGGCGAAATAACTCGTGACTGTGGCTTCTGTGGAAAGTGCTTTAATTAAAGTGCTTCAATTAAAACGTGGAGTATTTAAAGTGTTCCGTGGAGTTAGCTTTGGAAGGACTACAGAATAACTCAAATCTCAAACCCCAACAGAAATGCCAAGTCAGAGGCAGCAGCAGGTCGCCCGGACAACAGGATGATGGGAGTTTAATTGGAGGATGGAGTTGGGTTGGAGGCAGAGTGCTGCAGCCAATTAGTCTACTCCGTGATGTGCAAGCCTCTTCAGCAACGTGTCTAATAAGCTCCGCTTGAGATGTGGTGGTGAGGGAATCTCCTTTCTGTCTCAGCCCAAGTGTTGCTGACTGCAGACAATGCAGCCTCTGCTGTCCTCAAGTCCTTTCCACGGAGCAGAAGGTGATCATGGAAACGTTTTGCCTTTTAAGAAACAGCTTGTTGGTGGGAAGGACCGTGTGTGTGTGTGTGTGTTTGTGTGTGTGCGTGCGCGCGCGCGCGCGTGCGCACATTAATTACTGTTCTTGTTCAGGGACAAAACCCTGGCCTTAAATAATGTAACGGAGGGCTTGCTTTGGTTCCCATTTTGAAGACAGAGTCCATCATGACAAGGAGGGAAGGTGGTCACACGGCATCGCCAGTTGGGAAGCAGGAAGCAGACACTGGTCCTTGGCTTGCTTTTTTCTTTCTGTTGGTCTTGAGTCTGGTCCATGGACTGGTGCCACCCACATTTAGGATTGGGCCTCTCCTTTCAGTTAAATCTTTCTGGAGATATCATCGCAGACACATCCTTGAGTGTGTTTCCACGGTGCTCCTAGAGCCAGTCAAGCTGCTGATGGAGAGGCATCACAGGGTGGTCCTGGTCCTGGTGCTTGCTGTTGGAGAACTCTCTACATTGTGGAGACACAGCCCACCGCAAAACCACCTAAATGTTCTCACAGGGACTGAGTAATAGCAAAACCTGCCCTTGTGGGAATGAAATAACTCATCTTCAGTTGCTTCAAACCGATTGAAGTTTGACTGTATTTTAACAAACGCTGAGTGTCTTAGACTTGGGACCGTGATGGAGAAGAGGGAAGACAGCTACACGAGGCAAGGAAGAGGGGGAGGAGCCATGTAAGAGGACATGAGTACATGGATGTTTCTAGAAGCTGTTTAAGACAGTCCCCAGCCACTGGAGGCAGGCAATTCCTGTCCACTATTAAAAGACCAATTTCTCCATCTCCGGAGAGACGTGGTGGTATGTTTGAGCTTTTTTGGGGGGGGGGTAAGTGGGGGAAGGGGAAGAATATGGGAGGACTGTAAACCTCCTCAAAATAAAACAAGGGTTAAAAACTGTCATCTGTGGGATTCCTTACATGAGCTCAACTACTCACCTGGCCTGTGCCCTCCAAATGTGCTCAGTCTAGCTTAGTCCCCTGTACACAGTCCACATTAAATACCTGTTTATCTTCCCTACCCTCAAGGACACACACACACTTTTCAGATACTTATTTATAAGCGTAATCTCTCTATATTCACTTTGATCAGAAAGTTTACCACCACTAGTTAATCATCAAGACACTTTTCCTACCTTCAATTACAGCAGATGGACACAGAGGGTAACTGACGTGTAATTTACAGGGAACACTGCTGGTTATGAGATCCTCGTCGCCTTTTCCCACCTCTCCTCCACCCGACTCCCACCCCTGGCTGACCATGGGAGGTAGTAATAGAGCCGTGACTGTTCCTAAGTGCCTGTCATGGTCTGGCTTCCCCTGGGGAGAGCAGCTGTTTCTCATTGTCTCTTCTGTTTCCTCTTGTGGGATGCGAGGCGATTCCAACGGTGCTGTGGACTGGCCCAAAGTGAGTGGTAGGGGTGATGCTGGTCACCTGCTACCGGGTGAGCAGCACCCATACCTGCAGCTGGCACCTTGCTGGTTACAGAGAGCAGCAGCATGTGATGCCAGGGGGATGCAGTTGGCCGACAGGCGTTGGATTGAAACAGGAGACGGTGGGAGGATCCCTGGTAAAGTCTGCCAGCCTCCATCTCGCCTGCCCTGCTCACAAGGTGAGAATTAAGGCTGGGTCTTGAGACATTACTAGGTGGAAAGGCCATGGGCGTCCGTCCGTCCCCATCAGTGGAAGGTCTTGTTCCTCTGAGGGAGTCCATGCATCCATGTGGGTCCTGTGCCCTTTGCTGTTTGTGTTGCTGCAGCTTCTCAGGTGAGAAGTGACCTTGGGGGTGTAAAGCTCTTAGAAAGGAGCCTAATTTCAGGCAGAGGGGAGCCTCTAGGGCTTGCGCAGTCTTGCTTTCTTGCTTCCTAAGGGGCTGCGGTTCTTCCTCGTATATAGTCACCAGTGTTAGCATGTTTCTATTTTGGGATAAAGGTGTGCCTTTGTTGTCCTGGGGAGGAATGTCAAATACACGTGTGGTACATGCATATACAAAGACAGTCACTCTAGTTTCAGGTAACCACGGTCTTTGTGTAGTGAACCTCCATACACAAATTCAGATAAATGAGTGAGGTAGATGCAAGTCTAAACTGCACAACACTGAACACTGGGCGAGACAACACTTTGTTGCAATACAACTTCTGGTTTGCCTGTTCCGTCCCATCCTGCACCACTTGTCTAGTTCTAAGGGTAACAGATACATCATGAGTTGCTTACAACTGTGAGTTAGCTTTTCTTCTGGCAAGAAGCTGAAACAACGTGGTTGCAGGTGAGGTTTCTAAGTTGCTTGCAGAATGTCAAGTTAGCGACAAGATGAGACAAAACAAACAAAACAAAACAAAACAAAACGCTCCACCATAGTGTCAAACACCCTGGCCTTGGCTTTAGTATCTTAGACATCTCAGAATAACAATAAAAGAATGAAAAATAAACAAATCCTTTCATCGAAATCCCAGGGATGTCCTAACCTGCCAGCTTTTTGCGGTTCTGCGGTTGACAGGACCTAAAGGCCATGTGAATGGGGACAGCTCTGAAGGCCAGACTGGACTTCCAGGTCCTCCCTACCCCTTCATCTCTCGCTTTCTCTCCTTGCATTCACTCCTTAAACACTTAAAATGGAGCATTTCCTTCACACAGCACTCCCCAGCCTCTGCTGCCTGTGTGGAGGATCAGGCGTCTGCGAAGGGGCAGGTTTCTATGGCTACCTTACCGCCTGGCAGGAGATGTGGCACACGAACTGCCAGGAGAATGCCATGATCGTGGATCTGGCATAAGCCTTGCTGGCTGTGCTGCCAAAGCAGGGATCGATGGGTAGCCAGGGAATGGCTAGGATGTCCTTGACAAGCTTCTGACAAGGAAGGACTGGCAGAGGGACTCACAGAGCAGAGCCCTCATGGCAACCTCAGGCCGCCCATCCAGAAACCCAGGGTGCAGAATCTAAAGGATACTTACTGAGCCCCCTGCTGTGGAGTGTAAGCATGCAGTGTCAGGCATCATGACCATAACTGCACTGCTGTACCTTCACATCTCGGACTTCCTTGCGGCAGGCTAGACACTGCTCTAGCACCCACTGATCTGTTCTCTTCGGTTTAATTTAAAGTGGGGCAGTTCTAGGACTCCCCCAGTCCCACAGGGGCCTCTCCTGCCCAGGGGTGACTGGAGCCTGAGCTGAGGCTGACATTTTGCAGCAGTTCTGTCGCTTGGTGCAGCGGAGGTCTCTCTGGACAAGTCGGTTTAATTAAAAACTCTTAGAATTGGTGTTTATGATGGAAATGCCGCCTCTGGCTTCCTAGAGCTGGACGGATTAGTCTATCTCAGAAAAGGCTTAATGACTGTGATGTCACTTGCTACTTCTTGCTCAGGATGAGGGAGGGGAGGCTGGTGGTACACATCCCAAAGCTAAAGCAAAAAATGTAAAACAAAGCAAAACCTCGAAAACACACACACACACACACACACACACACACACACAGCGCTATTTGAGCGGTAAAGCTACCTGTTCTCATTACCTATGGTAGCTCTCACCTAAGGCAACCGAGCTAAGCACGTGCTTTAAAAGCACAGCTTTATTACTGGAGGGGAACACACTGAGTGGCAAGCGCTGACAAAACGCCACGTTGTTTGCTAATCCTAATATGTTATTCTTCTTTTAAGATTTGCTTTTCTCAGCACCAATTCAATTATAGATGCTACAAATCCTTCTGACATTTAATTCCCTCTTGTCAGAGAGCAGTAAATGTATACAGTACATGCACAGCTTTCCCATTAAGATGTTAATATATATTGGAGCACACTAGCCTTTATGCAGCATAACCTTCCCTTTCCATCTTCTCAGAGAAGGGAAGGGAAGGCATCAACGGAGGCAAGAAAATCATGAAGATTCCCATAGAGCATGCCAGGCGGCCACCATCAGCCATCAGCTGCGTTCCATTCTAGCAATGGCATGCTGCTATTCTGACATTTAGAGGGGCTGTGCGAGGTCACTGCAAAGAAAACTCGAGGTCGTCCTCAGTGTGTACCCTGGATCTCAGCATAGGCTCACTTAAATGACAACTGTGCACAGACACTGGCTGTACACTCTCAGTGACCAGGACTCAGGCACTCCCTGCCCCCCAGTGCCTAGGCACAAGGGATGGGATAGGAGCCCATTTGCCATCAGACCTGGGCCAGAAACTGAACTTCATTCTATCCTGTGGGACTTCAGGCAGGACAATTGCCTGCAGACATTGGCCCCAATGCGAGTCTGCCAGGGTTGCTGTCAGGGGCTAGAACAGGCTGTTGGGACTTGATGTCTGCTGAGCATCAATCAGTCTGCTCTATAAAAATCTGAGGAAGAGCTTTTTGGTTCTTATCCTAGGCCAATGTTTGTCAGCTCTTTAGGAACAAGGGTGACCAAGCTGTCATTTCACTTCTACAGAACTGGCACGTGCTGTAGCTGAGGTTTTGCTGTCCTCCATGGTGATTAAGGAAGCACCAGGCCACCGGATGCACGTTATGGTTCAGGTATACCATTTGAGGACCAGAAGAATGTTAAACCCTCCACAGCTAAAAGTCAGGACCAGTCTTAGAAAATGTTGGTGTCTCTCCCTTCTCCAGCCACTTGGTTTAGTTAATTTAACCATCAGCAGAAATGGCTTCATGAAGCCGTGCCAATCCCAAGGTGTTTAGCATCTTCAGAGGGACCCTGGACCACTCCTCATCTTGTAACAGGACACTGACAGTGGGATCGCCCTCTCCATTTTAAGCAAAGGGGAGGCACCGAGGACGACACTGGGGTTTTCCTTATAGGAACCTGGTAAAGAGGACAGAGTGTAACCGGCATTCCCACTAGAATCTGTCTCTATAGATGCTTCGGGGGGCCTCAGGCATTTAGGGGTGTGAGGAGATGGAATCATGAATGTGGTGAAGTCACCCCAAAGCAGTGTCCAACCTGTGGAACTGGAACTCACACTTCGCACTGTGGCTGGCGACTTTGTAGTCTGAAGGAAAGCTTTAGTCTACTCGGCCATGACCACCTTGCTCTCCATGGTTAAAACAGTGGCATGTTGGATTATGGGAAAGTCACTGATCACGGGCTTCCTGAGATCTCTCAAAGATCTGATTTACACTCAACTTAAGATCCTTCTGTTTCAGCCCCCAAACACTGATGCTACAGTTATGCACCAGGAAGCACAACTTAAAATTTAAAGACTGAAATTTCCCAAGCACTGGTTTATAACGGCATTTAGGGTCACCTCAGGGGGAAATGAATCTCATCATTTAGGGAAGTCTATGGGGCAGCTGCACTGGAAATACCAGGGCAGGGCAGGATGGGTCTTCTCTGCAGGGGAAGGGGCTTAATTTAATGACTGAAATAGTGTCAGTTAGCACCCGTGGCTGTGTAGCTGACAGGCTGCTCAGAGCCCAGCTTTCCCCTGCACGTTCCCTGATGCCCACCCTAAAATGGATGAAGAAGGGCCAAGAGGAGCTGTATCCTTGTGAGACTGCTGAGTAAAGGGGGCTGTGGTGATCTCAGAGGCTGGGAACCCTGAATTTAAACTCTGTGCGTGTAAACTGCGTGGGCCCCTATGGCTGCCTGCATTCCTCACTTATGATCAACCCTCCCTAACCAACCTGCACTAATTTCTCAGGGATCCCCTGCAGCTATGGCTCATCTCATCCACCAGGCCTTCCTGTGCCTGCTCTGGCCTCCACCTTCTCCTGTCTCAGCTCTTCATCTCTAACTACTTGGTGTTTCTTTTCCATAGCCACAATCAACTTAGGTAAGCAGTCTGTGTCCCCCAATGGAAAGTTATCACGGGGTGGCAGGGTGGGCCTGGGAGATCCAAGGCTGGTCCAACTCCTACTGGGTCTTATTTATCACCGTTTAGTAGGGCCTAGCCCAGAACCAAGCACATGGTGCTCAAATGCTTTTGTGGAATAAAACATTAGGTGGTATATAGGAGGGCCAGGGGTATTGCTTAATGGAAAACTCTTTCTTTCCTTCTCCTCCTGACATCTTGTCTATCAAGGAAATTCAACAGCCTGTTTTCCAAAGCAGGGTCACGCATCCTGTGGTGCTTACTAACTGAAGAGTTCCTCCAAAATGCAGCGGCTACTGAGTGGCTGTGTACGTGCTTGTATGCACAAATGTGTTCACCTGTGCGGGGATGCACGCATGCATGAGTCCATATACTGCACCCTGCCTGAGAATCCCTGGAGATTTGGGTTGGGAGGTAAAGCTCAAGCTCCTTCTGTAATCCACCTGGGGACCCAGGAGCTGGTTCACTGGGATTGCTCCCAGCACCTACGCAGGGGTCAGGAGGCGTGGAAGTCAGGCAGAAGCCTGCCCCTCCCAGTGTGTTTCTGTGACTTGTGAAGGGCATGGAGGAGTTTTCCAGATCACTTTTTGAGAGTAACAAGAAAGCAGAGCTGGAATGCCTTGCTGGTACCCTGCGTTCAAAGCTGAAGATGGATGGGCTGCCCTGCCACTGCTGAGGGCCATTCTCTGGCACACTATTTACCACCGCACTCCACTGAACAGTTCCCAGAGGCTCCTCCGTGCTAGGGGGAGGGGGCAGTTGGAGACATTTTTGTTAAAGTTTTAAAATAAAGTAGAAGGATAAATATGCTTAAAGCTATTCTATTCCACATGGGTGGCAATAACCACCAGCTGTCACTGAGAAACAGCAGATGTAATTGATAAAACAATTCAAAAGTAGTGTGGATCTATTGTCAATAAAATTAACACCCAAAAAGTAAATAAAAGGGTTCAAGAAAGAATCGGGTAAGCCCCCCCCCCAAGTTGGCCAATAATTAAATCAGTGAACTAGGCCCCCAAACTCTCTCTCTCTTTTTTTTAAATGTAGATTACAAAGGAGGCTCAGCCGGGCATCCCACTTTGCTGGTGGAGGGCGGCATACCATATGCTGCCTATGAAACTGTCATTAACTGAGGCAGGCACCAGGGAATGGAGGTGGGGGCAGGGCAGGGCAGGGGAAGATCCGAAAGTGTGAAACATTAATCCCTAATGTGGAAAGGATGGACTTTCTACCCAGCACAGCAGGGAGTGGGTAACATTATTCATTATCACAGTTTAGCATTAAATGGGCAACACCTACTCTAATTTATCGATGGGCTGTTTAAGGCGGTGTTAACCTGTTTGTCTTGCATTATAATTGAATTCAGTCTGCAGGCTACAGAAATTTGAGAAGTTCATCCTTTCTCAATCAATATGCTCCCCTTCAGTGACCCATTTCAAGACAGCTTCATAAAAAATAATGTATTTTGTTTTAATAAATTTAAACACTATGACAGCTGCTCAATTTTTATTGGTTGTTTTTTCTCCCTTTAGATGTCTCTTCGCTGCCTAGAGAAGCCAAGCTCACAATCAATAGTAATTGATTAATCAGCATCCCCTTTGAACAAAGGTGCTAATCAGTTTTTGATTAGTTCATCAAACCAGATGCAAAGGCAGCCCTGCCCCAGCCTGCCAGTTCATCACCGTTCTACATGACTTATGACTCCCGGCAACAGGGGGGCCTCAGTATGGGAGAGGATGGGGGTGGTGGTGGTGTAATTATTAATTTAACCAAATTATTATGAACACAAATGGTTGTTGGTTTATTGCTCCTGACTTGGGTGATTGATAGAGCAGCAGTGGGGGCCCATCCAACCAGGGGCAGGCTAAGGCCTGCAGTGCCCCTAATTGATGGTGCTGGGAGAAGAGAGACCGGGCTGATTTCGTGTTTTCCTAAAGAGGATGAAGTTCTGTTTGCCTGTCTGAGGGATCCTTGCCTGGAAAATGTGCCAAGAGAGATCAGGGTCAACCCAGGAGAACTTCCTCAGGATTCTTGAAAGATCCAGTTGTGCAGAGTCACTGCACCTGAGGGCTGCTCTGTTTAAGGTGTGTGTGTGCCAGAACAATGCCCACTGTCACCCGGGGAGGCAAGCAGTTGTCTACTTCTTTTTGTTTGTTTGTTGTTTTTTTTTTTTTCGAGACAGGGTTTCTCTGTATAGCCCTGGCTGTCCTAGAACTCACTTTGTAGAACAGGCTAGCCTTGAACTCAGAAATCTGCCTGTCTCTGCCTCCCAAGTGCTGGGATTAAAGGCGTGAGCCACCACTGCCCTGCAGTTTACTTCTGGCATTGTACTATTGCCAGGTAGGAATACCTACTCTTGTTTTAAAGGAAAATAAAGTTAAGTGTGGGTTTTTATTTTTATTATTTTATGCTTTTACAACTTCTTTAAACATATCTATCACAAGTAATAGACAAGGAAATGACATGGCTAATGGGTAGTTTCCTTTCTAAACAATTTATTTACTGAAATTCACGAGTATTTAGAATTTGTCCATTTGTTCAGAAAGTATTAGCTGGCTGCTTATTGCAGGACAGGTGCAGAGCAGGGAACAGACCCAGCCGATAGCCTCCTGGAAGCTACTACTCTGGGAGTTTCCAACAGCTCAGCCCACCCTCACACATGGGACAGAAAAAAAGTGAGGGTGCCCCTGAGGTCTGAGAGAAGCACACAACTGGAAAGGAATCCCATGTGCTCTGACATATTGGGGGAGTACTAGCTGTGTTCAAGATGACACCTAAAGTACCAGCCATTCAAACCAACTATAGCGAACATTATTGGGAAGGATTAATATGGAATCCTGCTTTCCTGTGGGCTCCAGGAAGCAGCCGTATATGTGCTTTGGTTTCTCTAATGCAATGTCAAGGGGCTTGCTTACTGATTCACTAAGTGACCAATCAGAGAGCTTCAGAAGCTGTAGGTAGTTGGCACTGAAGTCTCATGCCATCATGGGAGCTCATATAATTGTTTAGCCCTGACCACTTTAAATCTCCTTCCTCCAACCTTTTTAGGATACGCTTCTTATTCTGGATTAGTAACACCTAAATCCTGGAATCAGGCATGAAACCTACTTTTGCAAGAGCTCACTATGCTGTGGAAAAGGTCTGAGGTGGATAAAGAGTTTACAGCCCGGTGTCTGACAAAACAACTGCCCACCCCATCTGCTTCCACCACCTACTTCCAAGTGCTATAGCATGGCCTTCTCGTGCATTCCACAGAAGCTGACAGTCAATATGACTTTAAGATCGTGTCACATAATCCAACATCAACTGCTTTATGATACAACCAAATTTGTCCTGAGCCATTAGACATCTAGGATGTCATGGAGCAGAGTGGCCTCGGCGCTCTGCTCTCTACCGTATTTATGGCACAGGCCTTGGTCCGAAATAAGACACACTGTTACCAGAGGAGAGAAAGGTGGGTGAGTGAACGGAGAAGGAGCGTTAGCTACACGAATTCATTCTTTTCTTAGTCTCAGAATCCACACTGATTGCTCAGCAAATCAAGTGGTCATTCGGTCACAGTGGACAGATTCACCCACAGGTTGGACACTGCAGTGCCTTACCTAGTGACTAGCCCTTACCTGAGAGATCCTCACTGTCCAGTTCTTCTGCGGAATTGGGCAACTGAGTAAGGCCTTACAAGTAAAAACAAATCGTTTTTCTTTTCATTCCTCGAGGGACATAAACAATTAACACTTAAGAACTGAGGAGGGATTTTGTTTTTGTTTTCTTTTTAAAAATAACACATGAGCCAAATCTCTTGCTATCTCTCACTTTTTTTTTTTTTGGAGAGCTAGAATATATTAATCCATACGTTCATTTCTTTAATTATGTAATTTGGTTACTGATATACAATCAAGGCAGAAGGAGTCCTCAGCCTCCACTGTTGAAAGCACATGAAACATGAGGGTGAATGTTTAAAAATCACTCACTCAAAACAGCATGCAGAAGGGAGAAAGCAAAGCCGGAGTGTTAGCCGTGGACACTCTGATACAGATCTCTTGAATATGAATGTATTTAGATGCTACATACTGATGTATGTCAGTTTTATCTTGCATTTCCCTGAAAATTGAAATCCTTTGCCAATACTGACAAACACAGTACACTAGCAATTCAGCACAATCTTAGATCACATGATTTCAAAATGGTCCATCACCTGCTAAATGCAGATCACAGGTTATGCCTTCATCAGAAAAAGGTGATTTACAACCCATTTTTTCAAAAAGAATTTTATAAATCAATGGCATTCTGGAAAAATAAAACCCTCAAAGCTGAAAAAGCAGTTAGGTCAGGAGATAATCAAGTGGGGGTTGAGGTGCCTATATTCCAGTCAACCCCAGTATTGGTCGGCTGGGATGGTTCTCCACCAGCTCTGATTTGAATTAAAAGAGGCGAAGAGGAGCTTAGCTAAGCGGAGGGAGGTTCAGCTAGAGATGGCTTCCATGTCCTCATGCTTCTTTCTCGGCTGATCTTTTAAGGAAAGCTTATTAAACAACACGAAATGTTAAGGTGGTCACGGGGCCCTTTGCTTACTAGTTGCTGTTCTTCTTCAATCCAACTTACTGCCCCAGGAATTCAAAGTCCCACAATAACTGTCCTATAGTCTTTATCTGTCATTTTGAAGGTGGCGTGGATCTAATTCAGCTGCAAGATCTTTGTTTGGAGAGACATGGATTTTGCTTATTTTTGTATCTTCCCCCTCCCTGGAGTTTGGCACAAAGTATATTCTCAGTAAGTATTTGCTGAAAGAATGTTTTGAGAGTCATTCTTGGGGAATTACTTACCAGAGCTTTAAGGCAACCAAAACAAATGCTCTGGAAATATGTTATGGCTGACGGGTTTTATATATATATTGAACTAAACAAGTTTATATGAGTGGTAATTAAAGCTTGAGACTTCTGAGGTGATTGGCACATGAACAAGGAGAGCTGGCTGAGCCTGAGAGGAGGTGGCTCCACCATCACTCCTCGGAGAGGACAGTTTCCCACATGAACCCTGGATGCCAAACGCTCCGGAGCAGAAGTCAAACCAAAACCAAAGCCTTCAGAGTTCACAGGTGTTCCCAAGCTATGGAACCAGGTGACTAAAGGGAACGTGGCAATGTGATAAATTATACAGGCAGCTGAGGAGAAATGCTAGCCTTTTGTTCTGAAATCTGATTGGCTGAAAGTGTTTCCATTTCTAATTGGCTTTATCCATTGAATAAAGACTGATGAATACAATTATTTGAATAACTGTTATAAATGGGTAACATAAAGTAGTTCTCTGTAGTTAATTATAAATCTGCAGTTCTCAGAAGGCTACTCCCTCACTTCTACGTGGCCCGATGAATATCAAAGTGTTCAACATACGTGCTTGGTGCCCACTGAAGCACATTAAACAAGGACACTTCGAGTAGGCAGCCCTACAGCTGAAGGCTTGTTTCCTTGGGGAGGGCACTAGAAAGCTAATTTTAAAAAATAAAGACAAATATGTTTATGAAGTATCATTGATATGCAAAATTTTCCATTAAGAAGCGACAGACAGTTGATATACACCTCATTAGAGCTAAAACTGTCATTTTTAATGGCATAAACTTTAAAATAGACCAAATCATCTGGAATCTCCTGCTTAGATTGTGTTCCAGGCTGAGGAGCCATTTAGGCCAGTGGCATTACATTTGTTTTTGCCGTTCGATTGTATGTGTGTGTGTTTTTAAACGAAATCTACTGCACAGTCATAGCTGGATAATTTTTGAATAAATATAATTAGGGGAGTTTTCCATACCACTCGAGGTACAGTAAAGAAAAACAAAACTCACCCCTAGAATTGCTTTGGCTTAGGTATTTTTCTTTCATGTTAAAAATTAGACTCCTCTCATTTTCTCAAAGAAAAAGACAAAGATGCATTTTATGAAGCAGAGAATATTTCTCAAAAGGAAACATTGTGACTGAATAGTAAGTGGGAAATTACTTCTTGGTCTTCTATTCAAAATTTCCTATCATCTATTCATGCTCTTTCTAGTCACTTCTAATTAAAATGCATGCAATGCATTTCTTTAAACTCTATTAAACAAATGAAAGTTTACTTTTGTTGCATATGGGATCTTTTTTTGAGCAATTAAGTTAGTCCTAAGGTGCAGATATGATAATTTAATTTATGCACAGTGGCGGGCTCTTCTGCAGAGACTCGTGTCTGCTCTTTTCTGTGTTACAGGTGCTGTGGTGCAGCACTGTGTGCTTCTGAAGCTGTGATTTCTTGTTCTTGACATGGCAATTTTAAACCAGAAGAAAAAGACCCCAAAGAATCAGAATCAGTCAGAAATCCTAGCCATTTCCATAAATGCAAAAATCAAGTATACCTAAAAAGGGTCCTAGGTTCGATTCATCAGGGCATCATGTAAATATTTCACAGAAAATTACAAAAAAATAACAATGAAATAAAATCCCTAGTAAGCAAAACCTTGGCCCAGTGGCCTAGTGCCACTCCCATTAGAAAAACAAAGTAGGCGACGGTCTCTCTCTTACCTACGCAGCACGCATCTGATCACTTGGCCATGTCGTGGAAACTGATACTTCCACCACCAGCCTTAAGAGTTCAGACGCCCCCGGTAGTTTTAATCTAAAAGCTCAGTCATCCTGTTCTTCCTGCTTTGTCAGCTTTTGTGGAGAGTTTTTCCCTTCTTCCCATTAGCAGAAATTTGGTTCACGCCGTTAAACCGTTTCCAAACTGCATATCAAGGCTGCAACGCAATCTTCAGGTCCTGCAGCCATTCGTAAACCTCTTTAGCTTTGTTCTTGGGTAGAGCATACAAGGTCTGCAGAGTCCCTTGACTGAATGACAGCCTTTGAATGCCACTGTTATGTACTCATACAGAGAGATGTACACAGAGGCACAGACACAGACGGTGGACATAGCGGTTGTAACCGTGTGCACTGCTGGCTGGTCTTCTTTCAAATGGGCTTAAGAACTTCCCGCAACTGAATACCAAGGTAAGGTAAGGTAAGCGCTTCTAGCATTCTATCATGGTCTGTGCTAGTCATAAATCAGGGAAAGGGAGACTCATGGGGCCGTTACCTAAGGATGGGCAGTGGTCTGGGGTGGGGTGGGGTGTGGGCTTGTTACCTAGCACTGGCCAAACACTTTGAAACCAAAATAGAAAATGAAAAATGCTTCAGAGAGGTTCTCCATTTTGGAATAAATTAAAATCTATTTTAAAAAATCATCTGCGATAAGGAAGCCCATGAGATTGTCAGCCTCCACTGTCTCGACAGGTAGAAAAGGCAGGCAGAAATAAGAGACTGAGAAGGGGAATGGGGAGGGAGAGGTAGGTAGGTAGGTAGGTAGGTAGATAGATAGATAGACAGACAGACAGACAGAGAGAGGAGAGACCCCCAACCCAGAAGCCAGCTGTCTGCAGTGTAACAGAGGCACAAGCGCTATTCCAGACCGTGGGCATGCTGTTACCCCACCCCTCGAGGGGGTGGGGGGAGGGGAGGGAAAGGGAGAGGGGACATACAGAACAGAAAAGAACAAGGCATAAGACATTTATAGAGAAGCGTCCACAGTGAAACAGAAAGACAGTAACCATCACACACACCCATACACTGAATAACCAGAATGACGACGACCCCGCCCGTGCGTTAACCACCCATGCATGTCTGCCTGCAGATTCTGGCCATGAGCTATCAGGATTTGGCAGTGGTTTTTCTTTCTTTCTTTTTTTTTTTTTTCTTTTTGCATCGTTCAACATGCACACAACACAGGGGTGTTTTCCCCCCTGTGCCGGCCCTTAAGAATGAGCCACAAAACCACAATGCTCAAGATCCTTATTCAAAGAGATCCCCGTGTCAGCCTGGCGTGAACATCTCGTTCTTACATTTATCTTTACTCTCAGTGAGACCCTTAAAAACATATGGTGGTGACTTGTTGCTTGGTTTTCTTTTGGAGAAAATCCATTTGGTTTCGGATCATGCCCATGCACTTCCAACCTTCCAGTACATGCTTATTCCAATCAGTTATTGGTAAGAACAAACAGTCAACATACATAAACAACTAGAAGAAACTTCATACATACTCTAGCAACACAAGCTTGAATAAAATAGTTTAATGAGTCTTCAAAGGGAAATCTTGAAAATGTATGTCTTTTTTTTTTTTTTTTTTTTTTTTTAAATCAAAGAAGCCAGCCATCTGGAAAATCCAGTATAACACTTTTGAGACCACTAAGATGGTCACAGCTGGCTGATTTAGGATGTCTTGTCATTTAAGTTGCTGAGTTATCAAGCCACTTAACTTGTCCTATTCCCCCCACCCCCTCTGGGACAAGTCACTGTTTAGGACCATTTCGAAGCCATCAAGTAAATCTGTCATGTGGTTGCAGTACTGAAGAAGCTGAGCCTCTAGCATTAGGCTAAAATCAACGCTATCGAACAATGGCCTTGTTGCTCTGTTGCCTTGGTCTGTAGCTCTCACCACATTGTTACCCTTTACAACTGACTCGAGAAATGTCTTCCCTTTTCATCAAGTTAAATTCCAGGCATTATTTTGGTTCTCGTTAGAACTTTTGGCTGTGGGCTTGAGAGTCAGCTGGTTAAAACAGTGGGAGACCCTTTGAGAAGAAGCTATGAGGATCACAGACAAGTTGAGGAATGCATTTATAAATACATTATACAGGGGTCAGCTGGGATTCCCTACGTCTCTGCTGCTAAGGAGTCCAACTGAAGGCACGAGGGATACATGGCACAGGGAGGCTGGCCTTGCTACTTTCTCCCACAAACATCTCACACCAGTTGGTCTCACCCTTCACACCCAGCTTGATGCTGTTTCCAGATAGGAAGACACCGGCTGCTTCTCACGACACAGTCAACCCTATGTCCCCCGGGGAGTACGTTACAGAAGAATCCCAGTCCACGTGTCCAGAGACCCTCTCTCCTTAAGAGACAGACGGAATTAAAATGAGTAGCCTCACATCAGAATCGGCTTTTAGTTGATGCCTCAATATTCTAGACCAGTGGACAAGGTTTTTAGTTTGTGCGCCCTGTCCGTGTGCTTAAGGATGAGCCCACAAGGGCACATGCTTGATTTTTCTCGAGGAACTGAAACATAGAACTTTGGGGCTTTAGGGGATAAATGGTTACTATTTCTTTAAAGAGCCCAGAGAATTTGGGAATCTTAGATTGCACTTGACCCTAGAGTTAATTATAGAAAGCCCCAAACTTACGAGTACTTTAGAAAGAATATAACAAAATCTCTTGAACTACACTGAAGCCAACTTAAAGATCTGAGGATAATTGATAACAGTCAGGAGGTACTCAACTATAGGTAAAACAAACTAAAGTACCCCGCCCCGCCCCACCCCCACCCCGAGACAGGGTTCCTCTGTAGACCACACTGGCCTTGAATTCACAGAGATCCATCTAACTCTGCCTCTTGGGTGCTAGGATAAAGGTATGGGCCACCACACCAACAACTAAGTATAATGGAGTTGCTGCCTGAGATGCAGTTAGCTCTAGGGACACTACTTTAGAAATGCACATTTTATCCCTAATTGATTTCTTATGGCTGTCCAGTGTATCTGGCCCCTCTAACTTACTGCATGGACATTTATTTCCCTTTGTTCCAATGGCAGGAAAGGACAGTGAAGAGGGGGTAGGTTAGGTTTCCTACTTAAGCTTGTGTTACTTTGCAAGAGAGGCAAGAGGGGAGGTGGGGAAGGGAGCAGAGGAAAGGGAGAAGGGGCTCCCTGCTGATCTTGACCAAGCACTGCCCACAGGTTTTACTCAGATTCCTAACTTCTAAATTCTTCCTAACTCCTAAGTTCTCAGACATAGTTGTCTACGGTAGTCAATGTGGGACAGATGTTATTCTAGCAACTAAGTTGACTACAAGGCTGGCTGATCACTTCCTGTCACTGAAGTGACAGACTTTTCACTCTGCACAGCATATAAAGCGATTGAAACAGACCCTTTACCAAATGATTCCCTTGGATTCAGTTATTATGACTCAGTCCCCTTTTAAATTAAGATATCTTCTCTAAGTATTGTCTTGCCAAGGTTAGATTTGAGTTGAGGAGTAAAACAGTACACCGATGAAACAGGACTCTCATTTTCTGACTGAATAAAAAACAAAAACAACAGTTAACAGACTTGTCCCCATTTCAGTGACAGGGGAAAGGAGGCAGAGTATCCTGATGTCCCTGTCTGAAGTGTATGCACTTCGTTTTTTTAATCACCTTTTGGCTAAAAGGAAACTTAATACTCTTTTTACTATTTGGCTTGCAAAGGGCCACACATCCAAGACTTCCTTAAAACCGTATTTGATGTTGTTCAAATGTTCATGGGGAACATTCTTGGGGAGCTGTTTCTCATCTGATAGAAGCTGAAGCAGAGGGACTGGGGAGGTGGGGTGGGTAAGTTCCCAGCAGGAAATAAGGAAAGTCAGGAGTTCTGTGGAGAAGACAAGCAAGCTTTTTCTGTTCATGTCAGGGGTCAGACAAGACATCTTCCTCTGGACGCTCTGTCTGAAGCACGGAGGGACAGAGAACTCCCTTCCAAAATTCTCTGAGGTAAAAGCTGGTGAGTGGAGCACTCTGGCCTACCGGTCCTAGCTCTGTAGACAAATACTCTTTACATTTTTTAATTAAAACATTTTTGAAGGCTCACTTATTCCAGGGTGTGGTGGAGTTTTATACAGAAGAGGAACATGGGATGGGCACCTAGCCCCATTTGCCACCAGAGGGGAGGCCTCATCATCTTAGACTGCAACCACTGGCCACCGAACTCACAACAGAAATGACAAGACTCAGCATAATGTCAAGCATTAAAAAATTACAGTGCATTCATGAGATCAGTCTATTTGGAGCAGGAGTTCCCTTGAAGACTGCATTTCTTTTCCCCAGGCTTGCTTGCCTCTCAGCAGCGCTGAGAAAGTAGATAAACAGTAATGTGGTACCAACCGTGAACTGCTGGTTCTGTCGTCGCCGTGGTGTCTACAGACAGGAACAGAGGATTGGAGGAAGGGAAGAAACAGGAGGAACGGCATGCAAAAAAAGGGAGAATGGAAAAAAAATGGAACAGATAATATATGAGCAAGCTTTCGAAGAACACCGCGTGACAAGCAATAATAAATGAAAAGCCAAAAGCATTTGAAGTGAGTTGCACTGTTTTAAGACATGCCTTGAGCCCAAAGCTGCGAGCCGAGCCGGGGAGGAAAACAGTAAGTTCTTTGGTTCTGGGGGTCTTGCCAGGACACACGTGTTTGCGAGTCAATAGTCAGGGACACATGCAAAGTGACGAGAAACACCAGTGCAAACTCAGCGACTGCTACATGGTTCTCAAGGCATCAAAGCTCAGGACTGCGACAGAAAAGCTCAGTCGGAAGGCTAGTTAAACAATGGATTCAGACATTCAAACATTGCCTTTGTGTTAGCCACCCCTCCCCCTGGGGGGGCACCGTGCCTTCTTGATCAGCAAGTGAACATCACAGGGATCAGCCCCACACTTAGCAGGATACAGGATACTTTTCTAGCTGAAGCTCAGATGCTCGCAGGTGAATGTGCCACACCCAGATTCAGGTTCTCAGTCCACTGTGTTATTTCATCAGAAGATAGCTGGCAAGTTCAGTTCATGGAGAGGCCGTGGGAGTGAACATGTTCAAGATACACACACACACACACACACACACACACACACACACACACTGATTCTTCCATTTTACCAGATGTTATAATCTCCAAGGCCTGTCACAATAACACACATGCTCACACAACTGCCAAGCACTACCTGTGAATTTCAAAGTCTCAAGTATTCAGTCATCCCTGTGTTCAGCACCACAGCCCAGGTCTGCTTGTCAGGACTCTGCTGTCATGGCTGGGTCAGGAGACAGAACCACCATCATCTTTAATGCTGTTCTCGCCCGCTGTGGCCTATCTCCTTCTTCATTTTTGAGGTTGTTCAAGTTTGTTCCTATCAGCTTGTGGCAGTGGCTTTTCTTCACAGGAAAATCTCCCCCCTGCACCCCAATGCACTTGAGGCACGGGTTTCCCCTTACTTTTAGCTACAGAAGTGGGGTGTATAATTAACAATATATGCGGTGACATCTGTTTCAGACTCGGTGCTTCTGACAAACTTTATCCTAATGTCTTCGCACCAGGACCTACTTTCTTCTCCAGTTCTGCAGTTTTCAAGTGTTTCAAGTGTTTCTCCTACCAGGCCCTCTCTAGTCAGAAGCTGCTGCTGGTGAAGGGGAATGGTGAGGTTTAAAAATCATAAGGAATCCTTGCCATTTTTATGATGCAGTTCTCTGGCTGGCAATTGTTTCCATGGACTCTCTGGAGCTTGACACAGGCAATGTTTAAACGCACTGGCACACAAACAGAATCTTTTTAGGAAGGGGGTCCAATGAGCCTGGAGCTTCTGATGTATAAATATGACACATGAATTCACACCGGTGTTCCCCCTCAGTTGGCATGCTTTCTGGATCAAGAGGGACCCAGTTACCATAAAGAACTCAGAGCCCTCCTAAGGAGCCAGATTAACCAGAGGTCTGCGAGGCCAATGCAGCTTGGTATAACCAAGCACTAAATTTCTTGAGAGTGGAGGAAGGAGGGAAAAAAATCATAAAGCACACTGCAGAAGAGGACGGTACTTACAAGTCAAGTCTTGTGTGCCTAACATCACGGTGGAAACACCACAGAAAACTGCAGTTGAAACAAACCCTACACTAGATCCTTAAAGGGACAGACAGACACATCTCCATAGTTGAGACATCTGAGTCCAACACGGGTGTGAGAAACTTTAAATTTGAGGGCAGGATCAAAAGCACATTTGTATAAACATGTATACGCATGTAATACATTTTATGGGCAGGCACTGGCTCCTTTCCAAACAGAAAATGAAAAGCAATCAATGCTTTGGCTCATTATTTTCATGGTAGCATTTCTAATATGCATTTGGGTTTTGTTGTTTTGTATTTTTTTTTTTCTTTTGAACCAGGTAAATCATTAGTGTAAAATGAAAGAAAGGAGTTAAACGTTTCCAAAGTCACATCTGAGCATTGACCAATGATCCCAATTTCCTGTCTTCCTGCATTAGGGCATTATGTCAGCTGCATGACAAAATTAAACCAGGTGAAGCCAGACGTCAGCTCTTAACATGGGCACCGGACAATAAATGCAGCCACGGCCATAGTGCATTTTGCGCCCCAACTCCAGGGACATGAAATCCATCAATTGCACCCAACAGAAGAGAAAAAGGAGCATTGCAGGAAAACACTCTAAAACAGTTAAGCAAACACATACTCAAGTCAAACAGCATGACTATTGCATCTGGAAATGGTAAACCCATGAGCAGCACTGGGAGCGGGGAGGCGCTGCAGCAGGAACACAGGTGGGCTACGGGGTTGAAATCAGGATTAGGAGTGTGTCCGGGGAGCTATTGACTCTCTTTCTCAGAGAGCATCTGGTGTGCGACCTGAGCAGAGGCTATTTCAAGTGAAGAGAGAAGGGAAAACACTTCACAAGTGTGCTCCCCACAGGGACACTAGGACAGGATCTAATTCTCCTTTGTAATTGCATTAGGACACCACGCAGACACCACAGACAACTTGGCTCTGGGGTGAATCTAAAGCTGTGGAGCACATTTTATTAAGGTGTCTTCATCAGCAAGTAGAGAAAAACACAAGCCCAAACCTCAAGAATCAGCTGCTGGGGTGGTCAATGGAGAATTTCACGACATTTTAATTGTATGGGCAAATGCAAACATTTCCAAATGAAGTTATAAATGCAATAATTGGCTTGAAAAATAGTGTCTGGTTGCCCTCAGAGAAGCTTTTAAAAGCTAATTTTGTTGTCTCAAAAAAAAAAAAAAATCTTTGAGCTAGGCCTATGAGAAAAATAGGTCACAAAAAGTTGATTGGGAAGCACTGGGTGATAATACACAAAACGGCCAAGTTAAGCCGTTCTCTCTCTCTAGTTTTAATTACGGTGAGGGCAAATGTATTGTATATTACTTTGTAATAATATACAATACCAGTTTAAAAGATACATGAAACAAGTGAGACTGAGCCAATGCCCTCCTCACGAAGGCTGTTAGGGTACCTCATCTTCCTAGGCATTTCTTAGCCATCTATGAGCCTACAATCTGAGAAGATGTCTGAGACAAGCCTTGCACTGACTTGCCTGTCTTTCCCTCAACACTGACTTCTCTTCTTAGGCTCAGAGTCCTGCAAGCAGTTAATGTGACCCTGCTTCAAACAAACAAAACCACTGCAGATATTTCATGCTGAGGTATAAGATATTTACGGAATGAGAAGGCTTTGACAATGTGTGAGATTAAGAGACAGTAGCCATTTAACCAAGTAGCCAAGTGGGGGGGGGGGGACCCTCAGCCTGCCTGAGTGGCAGCTGGGCAATATTTAGTTGAAACAGTCATGTGTAAGCCCCACAGTGGTTCATTCTAATCCTTTCAGATGGATTCTCTCCAACTTAGAATTGTTCACTGAGTGTGACAGACTGGGGGCTTAAAACTAATCCATAAATTAGTCCGTGGTCTCGAACACAACGGGGGCCATAAACGGAAATCCAAGAACAAAATTAAATTCCCAACCTTAGATACGTTTCTTACCAATTGACCTGTGTGGTTCTTGTGTTAGGATCCAGAGTCACTGTAGGGCAGGGCGTGGCTATGTGAGACCAGGGTGGACACTAGAAAACGCTGTGGGTACAACCTGGAGAAAACAGCCTGCCCTAGAGCTGTGGGGAATTCAGACAACCCTGTCTTGCCAGCCATAAGCTTAGCTGGAAGTGAGGCGAGCAGCCTAGCCCACATTTTAATACACCTTCCCTACTTTATTTTCTTAACTAAAGTCAATACAGAACCAACGGGCTTTCTTAATTGAATTCCTCTTCAGTCTCTGCAATGGAGAGGTTTTAAATCTCAGCACCAGGGCAGGCAAAGAATTCCCCTGACAATGTTACTTCATAGCTGTGCTGTGCTTGCCAATATATATTAAATATGGGTGTTTTCTTCTCCCCCCCACCCCCTCCATTTATTTGAAATCTGTTGAAAGAGAAAAATAAGTGCTGGAAAATTCAAGTTTGAAATGTATTTTCTACTGGTTTTCCAATTAATTTCCTTGCTACCTATGTTCTGCCTAATTAACCTATCATTCCTTAATGATGGAGAAAGTGGCCAAGAACAGAGCTGAGCTAAAAAGGCCTTAACTCGATGCCCTAAGAAAGCCATAGTGTGTGTGTGTGTGTGTGTGTGTGTGTGTGTGTGTGTGTGTGCGCGCGCATGTACTCCCCTGCGTGGGTGCACGTGAAGACAAGCAGTTGATATTAGGATGCCCTCAACTGTTTCTTCACATTATTTTTTTTAAACAGAGTCTCTCATTGAACCTGAAGGCTGTGGGCTCCCGGACTCTGGGTTTCTGTTCCCAAAATGCAGGGACTATGAGCACAGAGCTCCACACCTGGCTCTTCTGTGAGTGCTGGAAATCCTAACCCAGGCTTTCACACTTGAGGAACAAGCTCTTTAGCCATGGAGCCACCTCACCAGCCCTAGATTATCATTTAAATGTCACCTTTTCTGTACAGTGATGAGATTGTGAGCCCCAGAACAGCGGGAAGGGGAGCTGGTTTCCTGGTTGTTGTTAAGCAATTTCAAGTTTTGTTAAAAGCTTCTTCAAAATTGTTCACTCTGGGCAGCCCAAGCCCCAGAGAGCGTCTCATTTGCAAACCAGATGTTCTGTACAATAATCGGAATCTATAGTGGCTTCCTATAACATGGACAACAATCCCTATGGCATTGTCTCTGAACGCTGTTGCTGTTGGGAACTGAGGGTCAGGACACAAGTCAGGGGAGGAAGAGCAGACTGGGGACTTAAGTAGGGGTGACAGAGGGTGGGTGGTGGCCAGGGCAGAAGAGGGAGGGGCTCTGCAAGACTTAGACTCATCTCTTGAGATCCTGGACAACTGGGCCCTTCATTCCCATGTTCCTACCATTGGGAGAACACCAGGTTTCACTTCTGAAATCCTAAGCAATCAGAATTCCTGATACTCTCATTTATGTGCTTCGCTGACAGATGCTGAGTACAGACACTGGTTGGAACTCTCCAGGGTTAATTTTTAAATAAAGAACGTACACTTAGGAAAATTATGATAGAATAGCAGAATAAAGATAGCTCATCTCACTTTTCACCCCTCACTGTTTAAAAAGAAAAAAAGGTGGAGTCTCATGACTTTTAATATTTGTGGTATTCTTACTTTCATCTGCTCCTTGCTAAACCAGCATGGGTCAAAAATGGTTGGCTATGAGGCAACAGGCAGCGGGTTGACAATTACTGGCAAAATGAAAATGTAGACAGGACAGTATGAAAAGAGATGGACATGAAAAGGTGGTAGACTAGGTAAGAAGAGGCTCATTAATATTAACTAGTGCCCTAATAACACTCCTGTCCTCGGGCTACTGGGATCGCAATACGCTCTGTAAGTGTTCAGTGTCTGAGGGAAGACAGTCTAAATGGAGTGTGGATGGCAATCCCAGGGAGAAGGCAACTCAGAAACACTCTAGGATGACGGATGCGTGTTTTCTAGGGAAAGGGGGGGCTCACTCTAGGCAGCATAAATACACACACCATGAAGAGAGATGCTAGAAACACTAGTGGGTCTTCATGCCTATCTTTGTATCTACATTCTATCAATTCTTTGACGGCACTGAGCAAAGACCACTTCCGTGATGCTGCCCTGTCACACCTGTTGCCTTTGGCAGGAACACTCCAGTGGCATGGTATCTCTCATCCACACAGGATGGGGTTTAAAAAGTCCTTTTCTACACGTACTACGGGTGCTCAGTCTTTGCTAAACGTACACCTAGACGTAGATCAGCTTATAGCCTTTGCACCCTGCTGACAGCGGCAGCTCAGGGCTGGAATCATTGGGGAACTGAGAGCTATATGTGGAGAAAGCTGTTACTATTTAGACAGCTACACTATAAACTTGGTGTCAAGCACATGTGTCCCCCCCCCCTACACATAAGACACATGCATGCTTGGTGCTAGTTCCCCTACTGGCATGCTCAAATACCACGGAAGGAAAAGGCTGTATATGCCTTCTGTACTGAATCTAATTCACATTAATATGGAAAAAAGTCCAAGACATCAAGCTGTGAAAGCCCCAATAATACAAGGGCCTGAGGCTAGGAGTCACTTCCTCCCAAGTGTATTGGCTCTTGAGTGCTTTGACATCAATAAGAGAAACCTTGCTATTTTCTTTTCTAAGAAATACAAAATACTTAATTGAATACATGCTTTAAAAAAAAAAAAAAGAAAAAACTCATTTAGAAATGACCTACTTCATTCTTAGGAGAGGACTTTTAAATGTGTTTCGCAATCTGGCCCTATAGCTATTCATTCTTACTCTAAGGCTGTTTTTATTTTATTTTTTATTTTGTTTTTAAAATTTATGGCAGCTGTATGTATAGTGTGACTTACAGGTTGAGCATCTCCTGGCCTGCATTTTGTATCTAGAGGTGTGTATGACAGAAACTGAATGCTGAGTACTTTTCATGGCGCTCTCCACCGAGCACCCAAGTCAGGATTCCATGAGGCAGGAACAATGCAATATCCAGGTTAATTAAAGGGAGAAACATAGACCACTTTCCCAAGAAAATTTCAGGAAGGATGCATGACCTGATTAAGAGGAAGAGGCTAACGCTGTCCCCAAGCACCGAGGCGCAGAGACAGGGGCTGCCACTATCCCTGAAACATGAGGTTGACTAGGAAGAAAGTTCGAACCATTTCATCTGGTTTGCTCTCCTACGCCGTGGCATATACTCTTACAAATGAAGAAACCCCATGGAAAACCTGACATGACAAAAAAAAAAAAAAACAAAAAAACAAAAAACAAAAAACACTAAGGGGTGGGAGTGAGGGGACCTCCCAAAGCTAAGAGCTGAGCAGAACCAATCACAACAAAAAGTAGCAGGGAAGATGAGAGAGATACCTTTGAATCTTAGGGCAAATGCCAATGAGGCTCTAAATGACTTCTCACCCAATTCCATCCTCAAATTGTTTTTTGTTTTGTTTTATTTTGTTTTTTAATAATGTGAAGAGGCCTTAGAACAATGCCAATGACTCGTCAGCTGTAAAACTACATCTGATATAGCTGACAGATGCTGAATTTCTCTCTCTCTCTCTCTCTCTCTCTCTCTCTCTCTCTCTCTCTCTCTNCTCTCTCTCTCTCTCTCTCTCTCTCTCTCTCTCTCTCTCTCTCTCTCTCTCTCTCATCTTTGAGACAAGGCTTCTCTATGTAGACCTGGATCCTGGATGGCCTCCAGCTCACAGAGATCCACCTGTTTCTGCCTCCCAAGTACTGGGATTAAAGGTGTGAACACAATGCTCAGCCTGCATACTCTTCACACTACAGAAAAATGTCCCTAGACAGGGCTACCCAGGTGTGTCTGCCATGTCACCAGCTCTGCTTCAAGTGGAGAGAACAGCTAGCAGAGGCCACTGCCCTCCTAGGAGAGCAGGAAATCTAAGACTTTTGGGGGGTGGGAGTGGGGCAAAGAAGAGTTGGAGGGGTATCGGATTCCTTCAGGTATCTCCACGATGGAGCTGCAGCATGTTTTGAGAGCCAGGTGACTGTGGACAGAATGCCTTCCCAACAAAGGGAACAATTCCATTACCCTAGGTAGGGAAGATAAAAGGTAGCTCTGCAATGCTTCTTCAGGAGAGAGTGGAAATCAACTAGGGCCTTTTGAGCTTACAAAATATTTTTCTATTGCATTTGTACATTTTTCTAGTAATGAAACTCTGACCTGGGGAATGGCTTTCGGTTATTGCATTTGACTAGGAGGAAAGAAATAGCCAGCCGACTATGGGTGCATCTTTTTCTTTTTAGAGCCCCAGGTTTATGTTATTGTCGCTAGATTCGGCTACTGAAGCTTTTAAGGCTAATGGTGGCTGTAAACGTACCAAACAGTGCAGGAGTGGAAATTAATTTAGCTATCCATTTGTCAGGATTCTCTCTGGAATATTCTTTAGGAACCAATCTAAATCTAGAGGATAGCCTGGACCTTTAAAATGGGACAGAGAACCATTCAAGTCCATAACCTCGAATCTGCCTGGAGAAAGGAGCAAATGTTAAATTGTACAAGGTGCTTTCTGGGCAAGATAAATATATAGAGAAGGCGGCTTGTTAAGACACAGTAAGCCTGAAAGATCACATCCATTAAGGGGACGGATTCCGCAACGTTGTTTTAGTAGCCATTTTAGTTTAATGACTCTTGGGTGTGCCAGAGAAGATCTGGGCATTCGTTACCACAGATGCATTTGGTGTTGTAGAAAGCATTGGAGCGCTAACACCCACAGACCAAAGTGCACCTGTGAGATCATCCTAAGTTATTCTGAACCGAGAGGCCAGTGGTAGAGACAGAAGTAGACGCGTTCCAATTAAAGTCTCCTCTGATGTGGTAGAAATATGGTGTCATTTCTTCTAAGAATTTCTTTCCAGACAGTGTCGCTGTAGTCGGAACTGTGATCACAGCGAGTTGTACATGTGTGAGGACCTCACAGGAGAAGGAGGTCCTTGGGAGCAAAGTATTAAGAGCAGCGACTTAGAGTGACTCAGGTGACTTGTGAGACGGATTGTGGTGGTGGGGAAGAGTCAGGGACTGCTGCTGAAGCGATGAAGCCAGTCACACACGAAAAGTGTCACTCCACATTCATGAGAAATGTGGACGTTTTCACAGAATGAGAGAGGGCTTTATGGCTGTCAGATATAAACCCTTACAGATACCTAGATGGAACCTTCTACTACGGGAGATATAAAGGCTATGACATACTTCTCCAAAGACGAACACACTGCTAATGATATCTGCGGTTTGTTTATATATTCTGACATCCAAAGAGTCTTTCACAGGAAACTATGAAACCTGCTAAGAAAAGCACATGCCTAAAGGATGGAGGATATAGCTCAGCTACACAGTGCTTGCCTAGCATAGCATTCTAGAGGCCCTGGATTCCACACCAGCAACGCCAGGCAAACAGAGAATAAGTACACACCCAGTCCTGTTTTACTAACTAGATAAGAGACAGATGAGGAACTGATTTCTTAGGATGAAGCATTGGGCATTGGCAGGATAGCTGTTGTGGACATCTGAATGGAGGAGGAACTTCTTCCATATGCTAATGAACGATACAGAAGATGCCAGGCACCGGGCCACTGTGCTCCAAACTGAGTTCACTAAGAAGCAAAGGGAACTGACAGAGAGCTCAAGCAGAAACACAGGCAAGACTTAGGAAGCAGACTCTCTAGAGGAAGCCAGGTTTGGAGCGAGACACCACATCAATTGATGGATTTTCAGAAGGGTTAACGTTTAGTATAGGCACGCATGTGTTTGTAACCAGTGTTTAGGAAGGCCCTCAATGGTAGCTTATGGCACAGTTCTTTGCCCCACTGTAATAGCTGAAAGATGAAGAAACCCTGGATTAGACCATCCATTGTAGTGTCTATGATGAGGCCTCTCTCTCATGGAGCACTTTGCTTTCTGTCATCTCATCAACTCTTGAGCAAATGGAAAATAAAATGTCTTCAGGAAATGAACATGATTCTAGGAAGTGGCTGCTAGATCTTGGGCGCTAAGGATGTGAACACGGAAGAGCACCCAGTGAGATTTTCAGTGTGTATCAAGGGGTCCAGGGACACAATGACAGCACTCACAGTTCAAAGAAACCTTAGACACTTGCTGGGTAATGTTCCTAAGGGGCAAAGTCACTTTTGCAAGAGAATCTTTTCTTCCTTAGAGTGGACACCTGGAAATGGTTGCCAGGGAAGGTTTGGTCTGTGTTGGAACGGTACAGGCATGCACTGTCATATCATGCTAGACCAGAAGAAACTCCAAGGCTTCTAGTCATGAAACATCAAACCGTTGAGATCCACTGGACACTGGGATGAGGAGGGAGTGTGTATGTATATATCTATATATCTATATACCTACATATATCTACATATATAGATATATATAGAGAGGTGGTGCACTCAAGTGCTTAGAAAAGACAATGACTCCATCTGATTCCTACAATCTCTCAGGCAACAAGTGGCCTGTGCAGCCACCATGCCAGCAGGCACCCTTCACAAGAGGGAGGATGACACATATGCAGCCCACATAGACATTCTGAAACTTGGTGTACATATTTCTTTTGTGTGGATTAAGATGAAACTTAAGACCAGGGCATTATGTGATCCAGGCCATGGTACTTACCATTTCACCAGCTGTGGCCAAGCTAGTAGCCAGGCTGCCATTTTTCCTAGTGTTTTTGCTTTGAGTAGTGAAGAATTCCCTCACGCTAAGGTGCGCAGCATGTGATCTGCTAACAGCTCAGATGTTAAAGTTCTTCCTGGGTCCTTAAGACTCAATTCAATATTGGGTGTCTCTGGAGTTCCACAGTAGAGGAACAGTTAAGCTCAGAGGCCTTCCAGGGAGCAGTTAGTCTTCTTTTTGATTATACCAAAAAGACAATATACATTCAGGACATTTCCAATGGCAATGAAGGTACCATACCTGTGATGATGGTAAGGATGGTGGTGGTGGTGGTGGTGGTGGTGGTAGTGGTGGTTGTTGTGGGAGGAGGGATAGTTGTGGGGGGATCTGGATAAAAAAAAAAAGGAAAATCAAACCCACAATGCTGAACACAACAATGACCAGTAATGACAAACAAAGGCATGGAGACATTGAGATGTTTGTTGAATGGCTTCCTTCTTTACACCACCAAATTCCTTCTCCTCCGAAGATGTAGGTCTGAAACTATACCTAAAGCCTTAGTTGCAAGAGCTAAGAAAAGAAGAACAACTTTCGTATTTACAGAGTGAATCAGAAATGAAATGAGAAACAGAAAGGTGAGGAACAAAAATCTAAAACACTGGATACTCCCAGCCCGACCAGACCTTAAAGGCAAGGCTAAGACACCTCAGTACCAAGAAAGCACAATGACTGTCCCTTCCTTTCTACTGCACAGATGGGAGGGAAGAGGAGGAGGAGGGGCTGCTTTAAAGGGCTTGTATCAGCCAAGGATGAACGTGACACCGCACACAAGCTCCCTGCAAATGCTAAGTTCATTATTCCCCATCAATACATCCCAGCAGGAAGGAAAACCACTTCTGCATCCATAGTAAGTACAAAGAAGACAGAATGTCACCGTGGACCGAGTACCAGGTTCCAGGCAAGCGAGATTTTACTGAGATGTTATTTTTCTTTAAAAAAAAAAAAAAGTCAATAAATTTTTCCACTTAATAAATATTAATAAGTTGCCTTTGCTCGTGTTAAAAGCTTGACCTAAGTGGACCACAGTGATAAAAATGAAAGGACATTTTCCATCTTGTAAACAAGAAAGCTAAATATAAATGAGGTTTGACCCTCGAAACCAGGAGCCTGATAGGAAGCTGCTGGTTCTTGATGCAGTGTATCTTCCATCCATCGTCTCAAAAATTATTTGGGGATAAGGAAAGGGCAAAAAAAGAAAAAAAAAAATCTAAGCCCAGATGATCAAACTGAATATGTTAAATTGTCAGCGAGACTTTGAAGTAAGCAATCATTCCGCTATAATAGAGCATAAGACGATTTGAAGGCTTTTGATTTTAAATTTTATCTAAAGCACGTCAACTTTTTCTCCCTGACACATCTGGTGTCCTTTTATCTTCAAGTGAGCTCTCGGATTGTCTAATTAATACATCAAAACTTTAATTATACATTGCACCTTTACTGGGTTTGGGACAACTTCCTGGAAGTTGATGGATGACTCTTTTGGTGCTTGGCTGCAAAGTCTGCATAAAATGATGACTATCATTGATCAATAATCAAAGGTTTTCATTTTCTTCACAAACTGCTTCTTGCACACAATCATACTTGTATGAACTTGGTAAGGAAGAACCAACAGCAAATGGTTCTGCTCTGTGGCAGACTTCTTGAAGATGTGAAAATAAGCAAATTAAACTGTTGTTTAATTGCAGCCTCAAAAAGAAAAAAAAAAAGATTTCCATGTAAAATCTCATTCTAGGATGTTGAAATGATGAAATTTAAATTTTAAATTACCTTCTTGAAAGAACAGGATTAGAAATGTCTGAGCATCATTTCAGTTTTGCCCTTTGGTTTATAGAAGCCACAAGTAAGGAAGTGTTTTTTGTTTTTTGTTTTTGTTTTGTTTTTGTTGTTTTGGTGACTTGGCAACTTATTTGAACACAGTTACACCCATGACAGGTGCCAACTCAGAGACAGATAAGCCAAGTGCCCTGAGACCCTAGCTGGCACTGAGATACGGCCTCCTTCTTCAACAAGTAAACTGTCCAGAGTACCTCCTGCCCTTTCAAGGGGCAAATCACGTGGTTTTCTATTCTAGTGTTGCCACTGAAAGGCAGTACTGCCACTCGGAAGCCTGGCCCTGCTACACTCCAAAGCTATTCCCCAACCCATTTCTAAATGCAATGACACGAAGATCAGGATGGTGTGACACAGTAAGAATGAGTGTGGATGTGATCAGAAGACATGATTATGAACCAAAAGGCAGACAAGATGAACGAGGGGATAGATATCAGGGAGAGGGCACAGTCCCTCTCCTTATGCAAAAATGGCACACATTCAGTGATCTCCATCGCCACTAGGCAATTCTTGTCCTTCACACCTGGTTCAGGAAATCTTGAATGAGTCATACTCCATTATTGGGTGAAATATCCTTGCTGAGGTCCTTTCCAGTAAGAAGGGCAGCACAAGGCCACTGTTTAAGAAGCCAGAGGGGCTGGGATGTAGCTCATCAGAGAGCTTACCCAGTATGCAGAGGCCCTGAAATCAACATGCAGCATTACAACAAACAGGTAGAAACACAAAGAACTGAAGCTAAATAAGCTGTGCTTGAAATATGGATGCTAGAAGAACAAATCCAACTGGGACTTGGGCTGGAGCCATTCAGAAACTTCAAGTAGAGAAATTACTTCCAGAGAATTAAATGCTTTCCAAGTGTGTCAACTTTTAGTTCACCGAGTACTTCAAAAACTGCCGCAGTATCACAGCATATTGCTCTGAAAAGACTATCTGTCCATCCCTGCCGTAATTGTTAGACTGTTTCATTACTAGACTAGCAAGACTTCAGTTTAGTGTGCTAGCCTGCCATTCCAATGGTGCTCTGAGCAGGGACCAAGATATAGAGAATCCCTAGGAGGCTGGATGATCAGCCCGGATCAGGGATAAGTAGGTGGGCTCCTACAATACTTGGTTTTCAAATAGTATCGAGGACACTAATCTAAAAAGGCTGATCTCACTTTAAAGACTTGGCTTCCTGAAAATCTGTGAGAATCAGGGGATTGCAAAGACCAACCTTGCAGTGGGCTTTGGGTTCACAGTACGGTGGCTGCCTTAAGCAGTCTTCAGTGTGAAGTAGACTACACTGTATGATCTATCAAAGCTTCACTGTATCGTATGTCAAATGGGATGGAAAATAAGCACATATCATGGTGGTGTTGTGGACATCAGATGAGAGTGTGTAAAACTGTCAACGCCAGAAACAGCATGAAGGGAACGCTCAACACATGCTGGTTATAAGCAAAATTTCCAAATTATGCAAATATGTTTGCCCAACAAGGCCTCAAAAATGCTTCTCCTCTTGAGCTGTAGGAATAGTAGGTACTGTAAGCTGAATTGTTTTTCCAGGTAACCTAGTCTCCAGAGTGCATCCAAGACTTGGAAAACGTGGATAAAGTCTCTAAAAAGAGCTATACTGATGTCTATAGACTTGGGCACTCATGTCAGAGGTGCTCCCATGAGGCTTAAAGCTCAGAGTAGAAAGGGTATATGCAAAGCATAGAGAGGAATGGACCCTCCATCCTGGCCAGACAGTGCAACAGGGCAGTCCTGCATATTGTCAGCTAAAACTGGGTGCCTCGTTCCCTTTCGCATCTATACAGCAGAGAAGGAGACTTGTACATTTCCTTAACTACCTGGAGAACACAGCGGTCTGTGGATCACTAATGAGACTGGACAAAGACTAGACCTTTGCCAATACAGGAATTTGGTAGGATCTTTTAATCTTGCATTATGTTAAGTCAGTGGTTCTCAACCTGTGGGTCATGACCTCTTTGGGGTTGCATATCATTACAATTTATAATATGAAGTAGCCACAAAATAACTTTATGGTTGGGGGTCACCACAACATGAGGAACTGTCAAACAGGGTCACAGCATTAGGAAGGTTGAGAATCACTGTGCTATGGGAAAAAAATCCTCAAGTACAGGCTAAGGATTATAATTTCATATTCATATAGGTATGGTATAAAGGATGCTTCTCTGTTCAAACATACCTCTCTCCTTCCTTCATAAGGAGGATCCACAGGTTCTGAGAATTTATAACATTAGGATTTTGCTTTTGCCTCTGGGTACTCATTTTGTGTTGGGCCAGTATATGACTATTGCTTGGTATAGAATGAAGAGAGTTCAATTGGACAGAAGAGACTCAATTTGATAGCATAAGACTATAAAGAGAGTATACTTCTCAACTAAATAGAGCATAGTCACAGTATATAAAATCAACAGCAAGATATAAACGGGAAATACCTAGCACCATAGGTGTTCCATATATGTCTGTTGATTCCAAAATGAAATTAACGATAATATGCTTTAATAACCCTGTAGAAAGATGTTAAGAAAACATGACATATTTTAAAAAGTTGGCATTTGTGTCTAAAACAGAAGGTGTAGGTAGCCTCTGCAAGACCCGTGTATTTCTTCAGAGTGTTTACTGACTTGCAGAGTCTTCTGTATTTAATGGCTTCATGTGGAAAAGAAGATAACTCTGCTCATCAAAGCAGGAGGGAGGCTAGCCCAGGCATCATAGGGAAAAACCGCTGGGAATAAACTTTCTCAGCCGAACGCCACTAATTGGTAGGGTTGAATTTTTCAGACACTACTTCTAACATAAGCTCTATGGCCTGTGCCTGAGGACAGCCTTCTTTCTCAGCATGACCAGAGACTATGATCTTGTGGGAAACCCCCACAATCAGAGGGAGAGAAGAACAGTCACTGTTGACCCAGGTGGGGACCACTGGGGTCCACCTCAGGCCAGGCTTCTTTAAGTTCCTGAAGGATACCAACTGATTTTTTTGGTTTTCAACTTGACCAAAGGCTTTGGGGGTGAAGCCCAGGCAGCAGCTACATGCAGAGGAGTGAGTGGGCGAGCACTGGATCTTCTCACGTACCGTATACATACAGCATATAGTCCGAATGTGCCTTTCCCACTATGTTGGAAGCCTCACAGCGGTAAGTACCGTTATCTGTTTTGTTTAGGTTATTGATGAACAGGTTTGGTCCAGACAGAACGGCATGTTGAGGCATTTCATCATCGACTCTCACCCAAGTTACCATCACAGGCCTGTGGGAAGGCAAGAAAGACAGGTCAGAGAATCATTTCCCACTAAGGTGGGAAACGGTATCCAGTTTCTTAACCCATGAGGTAAACGAATCCCATGCAGGGTGAGGCAAGTAGTTGGACCCATGAGAGAGATGCTAAATTCATAAAACTAAGGCTATGCAACCGCCAAACATGTCTACAATATAGTTCTTAAAAACCAAAATCAGGTATTGATAAACTTTCCAGACTTGATATAAGCAGGAGTCTTATGATTTCTAAGTCATTTTTAGTAAGTCAGCAAATAAGCAAACATGCCCAACTCACATGCCCAGCTATGTGGTTTCACACCAATTCAGGCAGGACAGAGCTCACCCACTGTTATCATCTCAATAGTTAGGACAAAAAAAGCAAGGTCTTGGCTAGAGGTACACACATCAACCCAATGGCTACTAATACACCGAACATTTGCTTGCTCAGAAGGTACGCATGAGTTTTAAACTGGATCAGCCCTCCTCCTGTCCCTCCCTTTCTCTGGTGGATATTGGCACATGCTAGCTCTACCGCTAGGTTATAGCCTTGACCTTCTTTTATTTCTATTTGTTCTCAAGGTTGCCCTAGCTGGTCTGTAACTTGGTATGGAAACCAAGCTACCCTTGACATTGCAGTGAGTCTCCTGACTGCCTCCAGAGCAGCTGGGATCACAGCCCTGGCTTGAACAGAGCTTTGCCTTTAATCTGTGTTTGGAAAAAATCACCTTTGATTCTGGAAAGATCCAATCACTTCCTCTCCCCTTAGCCTGACTCTCCCTCCCTGAGATGCCACGTGAATGGCTCCGTCTACCTTCTCTATCTGCCCCTGGCCAGTAACTGCCTCTCTCTCTATTAGCTCCTCTAGGCCCAGATATAGCTCGACTTTCCCTGTGAGTGCATCTGGCTCTTGGATTAATGGTGAATGAACACATCTAAAAATAGATTCTTTAGGTCCAACAAGGGAACTTGCTTATCAAAAACAAGTTTTAGTGACTTAAAATACTACACATATCTTACGACAGCCATTAGGGAAAAGCAAATTTGACAAGATGCTCTAGAGAGAAGAGTGCGCACACACCAAATACCTTTCGCTCACTGAACTTGAAACCTGTGTTCTTCAAGGTGCCTCTTTTATCCTCCTAGAAAACCAAGGGTATACCTAGAGTGTCTGAAAATCATCTTTTGTGTGGTGTGTGTGACTCTAGAGACGGAACCCAGGGCCTGATGAATGCTAGGCAAACACTTACCCCCATGTTATATCCTCAGTCTTGATTGTTATTTGACAGGTAGGATGCTACTGGCCTGAACACATTAGCAGTCCTCTCTTGGTCCCTACCACTACCTCTAAGAGCAGTGACATGGGCAGGAACCCAGGCGCAAATGACACCCTGATACTCAAGTGAGGCCTGTTGAGTAGTGTTCCACTGTTCAAATGAGATGTGAAGTTACAAGTCTCTTTAATTGCATATGGGTTTGTCATCAGAATGCGGTGAATTATTGCAGCTAGCACTGCACATGTCCTCCTTGTAGGCAGTGGAAAATGGGGCTGCCTGGCAATCAGGCCTTGTGTCCTGCTGCTTGACAGCTGAAACAATCAGTGGGGGTAAGCACTGAGAATATTCACAACATTTAATGGCAAGTTAAATTACCATTTTTATTGTATACAATTTCTTGAGAAAATAAATAGGTAATACGCAAGGAGGGCTAGTTGCTGAGTAATGCCCGCTTGCTCACACAGCCACATGCCCTTTCCAATTTGAGAGGAACGAACAAATACCCTCTCTGGCAAAAATGTCCTGAAGGAAACATGTAATTTCCTGTCCCTGTGGCACAGTCAAACGAACATAGTACCTTCTCCAGGAGAAAAAAAATTACAGACACAAAATATAGGCTAGCAATCCAAACAGCATAAATGTGACTTGGGTGGTTGAATGTAGTTGCTGTAAACAGTCAGAGGCCCTGAGAAGGGTTCTCCTCCACCCATGGGATTTTGGAGAGACAAGGGAAGCTTCTAATTAGGACATAATTCGGGTTTTTAAAAAGAATGATTTGGATCTTTTTGAAGGGCTTTAAAGAAAAGACTGCTCTGTCAAAGCTGGGATCAAATAAGCCACCAGCAGCTGAGAAGAAGCAAAACGGAAGCAGATCCACCGCCCTCCAAAGGTTATCTTTGTAGCTCTCCCTCCTCCAGCAGAGGGAAGGCTCTAGCCCCTGGATAAAGGAGAGTGGAAGCAGGCAAAGGGACTAGCCATAGCTAGGCTCCCCTCTAGCATAGTGCGCTTTTGGCTCCATAGCCGTCACAGGGTGTGTTCTCTCTAAGGACTGGGAGGGAAGTTGTGAAGATGCTCCAAGGTCTTTATATAAAAATCAAGAAGATGCTGCTTACCTAAACTGTGAGGAGAAAAAAGAAATCATGCCACAGGGACAGCAGAGGGAGCTCACTGCTGTTTTTCTGGTTAGGTACCACTAAAAGTTTGAGTGACCTTAATTCCAACTTGACTTGTCCTCCACTTCATGAGTCTGTGAATTGGGATCCTACCCTCCCCTTAAAAACAGTTAAAGATAATTTGTTTTACTAGAAAGATGAAAGGCTCTCTTCTTGTCTAAGGTGACTATGAGGTACTTGCAGGAGCACAGCCTCAAAGCTTGTTGGCTGTGTTAGTGGTGGGCCACGCTGGTCTTCTGCTTCACGTTGGACTACTGTGTGGGGTAAGCAGAGCATCCCCATCTCATTCCTCAGCTGCACAAGCCTGTCGGCCCTCCCTTCCTCCTAGGCAGAACAGTCACATTCTCCCAGGGGAGCATCTCTGCATCTCTCAGCTGAGTCCTGTGCTTTTCTTGGAAGCAAATTGTTGCCTACATCTGTCCTCAGCCTTTGCACATCAGAGTCTAGAAAACCTTACCTTTCAGCTGTTGCAAGAACACCACTGTTAGCATACAGTCTAGTGCACTGGGGCTATACTGACATTTTAGAGCATTTTTATTTGTGTGTGTGTGTGCATGCATATGTGGGTATCTGTGGGGATCAGAAGAGGACGTTGCGTCTCTGGAGCTGGAGAGATATGCCTGCTGTGGGTCACCTGACTTGGGTGCTGGGATTTAAACTTAGATCTTCTACACTAGCAGTAAGGACTCTTTAACTGCTGAGCCATCTTTCCAGTCCCAATATGTTGAAATTTGATGTACGAGAAATAGCCCTGACTGGCCTGTTAATGAAACTAAAACAGACAGAATTCACTAGAATTTTAGACTAGGAAGGCATTTCCTCCGAATCCTAACCACTAAGAATCACAGATATTCATTCCTCTGTCATTGAATATTCTTCATTTTCTGAAAAGTCACCCATCCTTTTTACAGCAGGAGACAGGTGACAGGCCAATGAGCTGTGAATGCACATCTTCATGTTGTGACATTTACTGCTCACGACCCTCTGCCAACCTTGGCCTTCAGAACTTACTGGGGCTTCCCGATGGCTTCACACGTTAACTCGAACGCATCCCCTTCGCGGGTTAGGCCTTGCAGAGGGTAAGTCATCTGAATATGCACTTGCGGTTTATCTGGGGGACAACACAAAGCATGCTGTTTAGCAAACGACAGCATCAGGCAGATCAGACCCGCATCCTGTCACAAAGCCACCCCGCCAGCTCTTACTTTGTCCCCATCCACGTGCCTTCAGCAACATCCTTCTAATTAGTTAGTAATCCTGGCATTTGTTCACATTAAATTGACTAATAACTCTAAGGAGTGAACCTTGAATAGATAAGAGATTCATAAGCCAACTGTGGCACATCAAACAATTCCTGTGAAATACATTTTGTTACATTGAAGTTTATCTCTAAACTCAGTCAAGCTAAGGGAAACTCATTTGCCTTCATGCTGAGGTGAAGCTGCAGAGTTTTGTGGTGTTCAAAATTGATATATTTTATCATATATCACATATTACCATGTGACAATGTGTTTTGATACTGCATATTAATAAGTTATCTCTTCTATGCTCTTTCTATCAAACAGTTTCCCGAATTCCACTCAAACAGCTTTATGAAGAAAAGATCCAGGACAAATGGGTGGTCCCAAATAAAACCATCCTGACATAAACGTAGAGGAAAGAGAAATGACATTCATCCCGAGCCCATTATCTGAGGAACCGTGCAACCACAGTGGAATAACCAAGAGTTTTAATGATGACAACTTTGGTACCCATAGAGTGATGCAGCTAGTTGAAGGTCTCTCAGAGTCAATACAATTCCAGACAGCCCTGTGGAATAGAGTTGGGAGAGTTCTGATTCTGAAGTGCATTTCTCAATGGCAGTCCACAATTAAAGCAGAGTATATCTTTCTAATAGAGCTGTGCATTCTAGGAAGCAACACAAGTTATTTTTACTTCCATCAGTGGCTTAAAGCTGTGACTGCTGGTGAGGGGACGTGTGGGTATCAGAGATGAATGATGGAGGGCCACAGGGAGTAGGGAGGGAAGCAGAAGTACTTAGAATCAACATGGATAGATACACAAAGACATTTCTAAACAGAACCTGAGTAGAATCAGATATTTTCCTATGCTTCTCATTTAATTCTGTGGCTCTGTAAATGTGTATTTTTGGAAATGGACCCAGGAGTACCAAGTGTGAGAGGGCAGAACATCAGTTGGCTGAGAGGTTAAAACAATTACCATAGTTTTATTTTCCCACACAATCCCACCACTTAAACAACAGCCCCCTTGGCCTTTTACAAGTAGTGGTGGGCTCATTAGTATTCCTCCTAAGGAACAGGAGAGAAGACAGAAATATGGCCAGGCTCTGCCAACCTCACCCCTCACGCAGCTATGACCGCTGCACAGCGAAGTCATCACATGGGACGCCTCGCCTAGGACAGCTGTTACCAGATGAAACTTTAGTCTTGATTCCACCACATGCCTTCTGCGATGTCATGCAAGATATTACGGTCCTTTTAAAAGAGCCCCCTGAACACCCACCTGTGTGCACTGCCCACTGGAATAGGTGCTGTTTTCTGAGGAACAATATTCACTTGTCAGAGGACATAAAGGTGACAAAAGGCCCGGATGGCCACTGCCAAGTGACATAGTCCTTTTCTTGGACTTATGGGCAAAGCAAAATGTTGAGGATCCTGATAAATGTTATCAGAGAAGGGAGGAAATGTTTGCATAGAATAAACAGGGTGACCTTGAGCTAGCTCTGGTTCCTGGGCTGAAGCCAGAGTTACTGGACAACCACGTTTAGATCACATCTCAGACCAAGCAGAACCCTGAAGTGTACTGCATGACTATTATTTTTAGTGATACAAGTTCTTCTGCCTGGCACACAGCTATTTGATGAAATCTGTGTTTTAAAAGGAGAAAGAGAAACAAATGTGTGGTTGTGACACACAGATAACGAAAGACCTGTCTAATAATTCACACTCGGAAACCAAAAAAGCATCCAAGAACTCTTGCTTAGGGGACTTCTGACATAAACAGAGCCCCAAATCTGGGCAGCAACTTACTATCTGTTTATAGGTTAATTTTTATGCACCGCTGACTTCAGCAGCTGATCTGCACTTGCTACCTGTGCTTGCCAAAGCACGCTTCTTGCTCTCTTGGTCTGCACGGGTTGGCTTGTGCCTACTAATGTGTGCTTGCTGCTCTTTCTTTCTGGTCTGTAGTTGCTGGTCTATGCTTTGTGGCCTGCATGCAACATTTCCACTCTTTCTCTCCTTCGTGTAATTTACAAGCAAACTGGAAGAGTGGCTTTCCAGAGAATGCAGCCTGGTCCTCCCCTGCTCAGCTTCCATCAGTAATAAGAGAGCAGGAAAAGTTCTAGTCCACCCTGCCTCTCTGGAACCAGTGAGTTTGTTTTCGTTAAACCTATTTTTTAAAAAAAAAAAACCAAAACAAAAAAACATGTGTACTGGTTGTCAATCACACACCAATCAGGAAGAGTAAGTGAAGGGCTTGTCATACCTAAAATTTACATTTTAAGCCACAAAAGCTATACCTTCAGTTTTGATAACTGATTTTTTTTCTCTAGTCCAGGGTCCCAGGAAAACTTCTACCATGTTATGTGTGGACACAGCTGCTACAATACCTTAATGGCTGGCAGGAAAAGTGCACATCAATATTGCTTGTATTACATAGAAAAGGTCCCTTTCTATAGACACACACAGTATTTACAGCATATCATCTGGCCATGGGCAGTGGAGCTGTCTTCATTCCCTATAAACCACACAGAAGGCCTGAACTCTAAGATCTGTCCCCAAGGTGACAGGAAACCTGAAGGCAAATCTCATCCCCTTTCTCTGCCCTAACTGAGGAACGTAAGGATCTTCAGCAGCTGGAACAGAGACCTGGGGATTCCAGTGATGTCTCAGGGCATTGAGTGCTCCCAGAAAAGACCCTGGCTACAACAGGAGGATGCCAAAATGTCAAACCATCCAGACAGTTGACTGCAGAGCCAGAGCTCATCATTTATATTTTAATTATGTTCATAAATCAAATGTTATAACTTACCAAATCTTCTCTGAAACAGAATCAGACTCCAAGTTTTATCTTTAAGTAATGAGGTAAAGCCTAGTACATTTTCTGGGGGATCATTTTATGCCTTGGTTGGTGTCATCAGGCACAAGGCTAAAAGCCAGATGACACTTTCTACCGAAGTGCGATAACTGTCCAGCGACATATTGCTCAGAATGGCTTAATGTCATTATAAAATGGAACTGCTCTATAAAAAAAAATAAGGAAATAGTTCGGCCTATGCACTTAAGGAGCATCACACTTGTAGCGCTGGCATCAGCAACAGCCAATCAATTAGGTGGAAAGATCTGAGGTTTTCATAATACACTGTAATTTCTCTTAAATCCTCTAAAATACACTTAGCAAGACTGCTAAAGCTGACAAAATTTGTTCATTAGTCAAAGTTGCACAGAGGGTTAAATACCAGGAGGCCATAGGGCACACTATAGTAGCAACCAATTAAAAAAATAATTTTAGGAAGGCATTCTGATTTGATGAAACATTCCTTAAATGTACTTTTCCTCTGTCTATAAAGGGGGAAATATAAAAGGAAACTCTTAAAGAGGTCTGAATGGCTTGCTGGCAGATTACAATTGATTTCATGCCAGTCTGACCTTACACTCTGTTCTGTGATCTTCTTAGAAGATGAAACTCAAGATTCTGTAACCTGTATGTCAATTTCCTATGCAAATGAAGACTCGAAGGCTCCTCTCAGAAGCCCAACCTTAGCACATCAGGTCTGTGATCCCCAGCCCCTTTGACCAGGATGCCATCTTTCCCACGTGGCAGAGAGCAGAAGAACTGAGGCAGGGGGAGTATCCTGATACCTCGGCAGGAGAGCTATTATCCCAGGGGCACCTGCAACTTTCCCTCTTTTTCCTAGAAGTTCTAAATCAGGGCATACTGACATCAAATGTTCTTTGACATGGCTACTATAACCAGGCCCAAGGGCTTTGCGTGAAAATCTCTACCTGTAACTACAAGGGTTTGAGTGCAAATCTCCAAGTTCCATGGTTCATTTTCATCTAATGTTCAGAAACACACTGGGTGTGGGGTTTGACGCCTGCAGATCAAGGGCTTGAGTTTTCAGCCCCCTCCCCCCCCAGGGCAGCACCAGTACCCTACCCGTCTGGCTAGGAGAGGGTCTGGGTCAGTCCCTGTGCACTGGAGCTTGCTGGAAGCAGTGGCTGAGGAGTCTGTCAATCATGGAGGATTACTGCAGTTTGGAGTGGAGCAACAATGCAAAGATTAACCTGAGATTTGGTTCGTATTAGAAGCTGTTTGAGCGCAAAGCCAAAATCAGCTTCTACAATTCGGTTGTCTAAAGTGCCGGGGGAAGACAGCTTTGTAATGAGAAGAGGGCAACGTAGGGCACCCAAGAAGACTACACACACCTGGCTGGGAACAGGTCCACAGCATTCCCAGAGAAGGGACAGGGGCAGACTGTAAAGTGCTTCCTTTCTATTGTCCTGAGACATTAGTGACAACTTCCCCAGCTGCTTGTTTGCTCTCAAGGTGAAAGGTCTGTGTCTGGTATGGTTTGCAGCACTTAAAATTATACTCCCTACCTGCAACCCCAACAGCTGGGAGGCTGAGACAGGAGGATTTCCATGAGTTGGACATCAGCCTGGGTTACAGAGTGAGTTCTGGGAAGCCTGGATTCCTAAATGAGGCATCTGCCTCAAAACAAACAAACAAACAAAGGAAAGAAAGGACAATAAAAAACCAACCAACTACACTTCTTGAAGAGGGAGGGGTGATCATAAAAGATTAAGACGGGCACGAAACAACCCTGCTTAAGAGAACATCCGCAGCACAGGACAATGCCATTTCCCCCTGAAGAATCTACTAGGTAGTTACTGGATGTTAAAATTACTGATCAGTACAACAGAATCAAGTTGCATTCCATGCCCTGGAGAAACATAGTTCTGTTGACAATAGGGTCCATATTCACAGAATGTTCTCCCATAGCTTTGAAGGAATCTTCAGGATCAGAAGTAAGTATTACTGAATAATGATGCTCTGTGATAAGAGATGGCTTTTGTTTTGCTTGGCTTTTAACACAGCATATACATTGTTTTGTTTTGTTTTGTTTTTGCCTGCATAGATGTCTGTGTACTGTATATGTGCCTAGTGGCTAAAAAAGGGCGTTGGATCTCTTGTAGCTGGAGTTACAGATGGATCTGAGCTGTCATGTGGGTACAGGGAACCAAACTCGGGTCCTCAGGAAGAGCAATCACTGCTTTAACCACTGAACCACCTGTCCAGCCATCTTGTCTTGTTTTTAAAGTCCAGGCAACTACAAAGGTCCCAGGTCCTGGTATACAGGAGACATTTAACAATGTAGCTGTAAAAGGAGTGACTAAATCAGGAAGAAAAATCAGAAAAGCAGGAAGCATTAGGTCATGGCTTCTGCACTAGCTCTACCACAGAGGAAAATAATAGTAACAAATACACAAGTCTGTCTTAGCTTCAAACTACGATAAATCTGTAGGTTTGTCTGTTTTGCAGGTCAAGCCAGTTCCCCAAATTTGAGGAGCAGTCCAGGTAATTTGACTGTTGAACCTGCATTTTTGGCACTGTTACCTGGCATTTCTGGCATCTCTAGGAATACGATTAAGAATTTTCCTTGACTATTCTTTTTTTGTTTGTTTGTTTTTTTTGAGACAGGGTTTCTCTGTGTAGCCCTGGCTGTCCTGGAACTCACTT